>NW_022281287.1:8253-12064 GCF_004355925.1 Anarrhichthys ocellatus | reverse complement strand
GTGTGTGTGTGTGTGTGTGTGTGTGTGTGTGTGTGTGTGTGTGTGTGGCATGGGCGCGGTTTCCATCATCCGGCACCTGGGCTCATCAGACCGTCATCACAGGCAGCTCAAATACCCCGGCTTCCTTCATTCTCATCGCCAGATTGTTTTGTCAGCTCAGTGGTAGCTACAACCTCGGCCCCTCTGAGTTTACGCTCTCTTCTTAGAGTTGGTTAACTTTGTTTCGCTAGATTTGCAACTAACTTGTGTTCTCCTTGTGCCTCAAGATTCCTGTGCCCTACACACACCGCCTCACCTTCCTACCTGCATGTTCCACCGGCTTCACGAACAACTAAATAAAACCTTGTTTCTTCACCCACCATGCCGTCTTGGTTAGCGTGACATGTTGGGCGGTGACAATCCCAATATCTGCTGCCTGTCGAGTGGACATTTTCAGCCTCAAACGCATTAAAACGTATTCAGGAAATACAACTGGGGAGGCTCCACTGTCTTCACTGGCGTCCATGAATGGAGAAGGACTTCTTACTGGAACTAAAACACACGGATGTACTGAACAACCGTGAGATTAAACTCTTTGTTGACAAAGAAAGGAGGATGCACTTTGTCTTTAAATAGTGAACAGCAGCTCTGGTAAGTTAAATGTGTTAAATGCGTTTTTACATCTGCAGTAGCTTTAATATGCTTGTTGATATTATTTGTACAACTTGTTTTTATGAAGATGGATTGTTTGGTTTTATATGTGATAGGAACTATTGTTACGTCCAGTGTTGTTCTGGGGACACATTTAGTCGGTGCCAGTGTTGCCAACTTTCTCGCTAAATCTGGCGACTTTCCAAACCCTTATGGAGACTTTTTTTCTCAAAAGCTATTAGTGACAAATCTAGAGACTTGTTCTGGTGTTGGAGACTTTTCTGATGTTAAAGTACGTTCTGCTCTGTGGTGAACGAGCAGCGGGAGCTGCCGTGAGCCCCTCCGCCGCTCCAAAGCACTCACAGGCACAGCTGCAGTCAGAGCAGAGAGGAGACGCACTCTCTCTGTAGGTGTTGGCTTCATTTTGACACGAAACTAATAATAACCGTAGCTGTGTTCCAGCTGCGGGACAGCAGTGAAGGCCCAGGTATAACATGCACGGCCTGCCACTGGTGTACATATACTGTATATGAGGTGAGTACTGACGTCTCGGTCCACGGTGGTGGCGAAGCGGACTGCTTCTTTCTGGCTGCAGTTCACGGCTTTCTGCAGCGTGTAGATCACCTGTTCATAGGTGTGGACTTCATCATTAAACAACATGCAGTAGTAGGTGTCTTCTCTGTGCCTACACACACACACACACATACACACGAAGTATCATTATAACAGTATGATTAACAGTGTAGAGAGCCGTTAGCGCATCCTACAGGCTGCTCAGATTATTACAGCCACATTGTGTGTGTGTGTGTGTGTGTGTGTATGTCTGTCTATGCGTGTGTGTGCGCGTGTGCGTACGTACGGTGGCTCCAGTCCTGAAGGTAGCTGGTCCTCCTGGTCCCAGGTCAGCATGTCCACAGCGTACTTCAGGAGGATCGAGAAGATGCTGAAACTACGAGCGACCATGTCAGCAGGAAGCACAGATACAGGATCCTGTAGAGACAGACGGGACACGTTATACTGACAGACGGACGGGTAGAGAGACAGACGGGACATGTTATACTGACAGACGGACGGGTAGAGAGACAGACGGGACACGTTATACTGACAGACGGACGGGTAGAGAGACACACGGGACACGTTATACTGACAGACGGACGGGTAGAGAGACAGACGGGACACGTTATACAGACGGACATACGGGTAGAGAGACAGACGGGACACGTTATACAGACGGACATACGGGTAGAGAGACAGACGGGACACATTATACTGACAGTCGGACGGGTAGAGAGACAGACGGGACACGTTATACTGACAGACGAACAGAGACAGGTAGACAGACTGTCTCACCTCCTCAGAGTCTTTGTTGTTAGGTTTGTGTTTCTGGCAGTAAGAACCTTTCTTCCAGGCTTCAGCATCTCCACAATCACAGAACCCTCCTCCTTCTGAAGTAGTCATCTAGAGAACATGTGTGTGTATATATACAGTTGTGTGAAAAAGTGTTTGCCCCCTTCCTGATTTCTTATTTGTTTGCATGTTTGTCACACTTAAATGTTTCAGATCATCAAACAAATTTAAATATTAGACAAAGACAACAAGTAAACACAAAATGCAGTTTTTAAGTGAAGGTTTTTATTATTAAGGGGGGAAAAAAATCCAAACCTACATGGCCCTGTGTCAAAAAGTGATTGCCCCCCCCTGTTAAAACATAAATTAACTGTGGTTTATCACATCTTTGGAAAGCTGACTTCAATTTCTCTAGCCACACCCAGGCCTGATTACTGCCACACCTGTTCTCAATCAAGAAATCACTTAAATAGGACCTGCCTGACAAAGTGAGGTAGACCAAAAGATCCTCAAAAGCTAGACATCATGCTGCGATCCAAAGAAATTCAGGAACAAATGAGAAACAAAGTAATTGAGATCTATCAGTCTGGAAAAGGTTACAAAGCCATTTCTAAAGCTTTGGGACTCCAGCGAACCACAGTGAGAGCCATTATCCACAAATGGCGAAAACATGGAACAGTAGTGAACCTTCCCAGGAGTGGCTGGCCGACCAAAACTACCCCAAGAGCGCAGCGACGATTCATCCAAGAGGTCACAAAAGACCCCAGAACAACATCCAAAGAACTTCAGGCCTCACTTGCCTCAATTAAGGTCAGTGTTCATGACTCCACCATAAGAAAGAGACTGGGCAAAAATGGCCTGCATGGCAGAGTTCCAAGACGAAAACCACTGCTGAGCAAAAAGAACATAAAGGCTCGTCTCAGTTTTGCCAGAAAACATCTTGATGATCCCCAAGACTTTTGGGAAAATACTCTGTGGACTGAGGAGACAAAAGTTGAACTTTTTGGAAGGTGTATGTCCCATTACATCTGGCGTAAAAGTAACATGGCATTTCAGAAAAGGAACATCATACCAACAGTAAAATATCGTGGTGGTAGTGTGATGGTCTGGGGCTGTTTTGCTGCTTCAGGACCTGGAAGACTTGCTGTGGTAAATGGAACCATGAATTCTGCTGTCTACCAAAAAATCCTGAAGGAGAATGTCCGGCCATCTGTTCGTGACCTCAAGCTGACGCGCACTTGGGTTCTGCAGCAGGACAATGATCCAAAACACACCAGCAAGTCCACCTCTGAATGGCTTAAGAAAAACAAAATGAAGACTTTGGAGTGTCCTAGTCAATGTCCCGACCTGAATCCGATTGAGATGCTGTGGCATGACCTTAAAAAGGCGGTTCATGCTCGAAAACCCTCCAATGTGGCTGAATTACAACAATTCTGCAAAGATGAGTGGGCCAAAATTCCTCTACAGCGCTGTAAAAGACTCATTGCCAGTTATCGCAAACGCTTGATTGCAGTTGTTGCTGCTAAGGGTGGCCCAACCAGTTATTAGGTTTAGGGGGCAATCAATTTGTCACACAGGGCCATGTATGTTTGGATTTTTTTCCCCCTTAATAATAAAAACCTTCACTTAAAAACTGCATTTTGTGTTCACTTGTGTTATCTTTGTCTAATATTTAAATTTGTTTGATGATCTGAAACATTTAAGTGTGACAAACATGCAAAAAAAATAAGAAATCAGGAAGGGGGCAAACACTTTTTCACACAACTGTATATGTGTGTGTGTATGTGTGTGTGTGTGTGTATGTGTGTGTGTGTATGTGTGTGTGTGTATGTGT
>NW_022281287.1:0-6129 GCF_004355925.1 Anarrhichthys ocellatus | reverse complement strand
GGTGTGTGTGTGCGCGCCTGTAGTCAGGTAGGTGTGTGTGTGCGCGCACACACACACCTACCTGACTACAGGCGCGCACACACACACCTACCTGACTACAGGCGCGCACACACACACCTACCTGACTACAGGCGCGCACACACACACCTACCTGACTACAGGCGCGCACACACACACCTACCTGACTACAGGTGCACACACCCCTACCTGACTACAGGTGCGCGCACGCACACACCCCTACCTGACTACAGGCGCGCGCACGCACACACCCCTACCTGACTACAGGCGCGCGCACGCACACACCCCTACCTGACTACAGGCGCGCGCACACACACACACCTACCTGACTACAGGCGCGCGCACACACACACACCTACCTGACTACAGGCGCGCGCGCACACACACACCCCTACCTGACTACAGGCACGCACACACACACCTACCTGACTACAGGCACGCACACACACACACACCTGACTGCAGGTCAACTCTCTCCCTTTTCTCTCAGGGTCCATCATCCCACTCTGGAGGCGTGGCTTAGCACAGCCAATCAGCAAACATCAGCACTACACTCCGCCCACAGGAAGCCGTCTGATGGTCAGTCACCTGTCAATCATTTAGAGCAGCGGTTCCCAAACTTTTAGGCCACGCACCCCCTTCTACGTCCCGACCAGGTTCACACACCCCCAATCCCCCACACCTTAAAAAAAAAAAGCAACAGAGCCTATTTATAGCCGAATAAAAATCGGACCAATGAGAGAACAGTTTGCTTGCGCGTGGCGTTTGTTTACAAGATAAAGACAAAAAATCTTCCTGCACCATGCCTTCGAAAAGGTAACTGACGTACACCAGAAGATTGGCCAGATTGGCCACATCTGTAGACTCGTCTACTTGCAGAGAGTAAAACTCACTCTTCTTCACGCGACCGACTAATGTAGCCAGGATGTCTTCGGGCAAAGCATCGACACAGTGTTGTTGGACACCGGGATCATGTCCAACTTGTTTCTCTCTCTCCAATCATACATTCCACCATCTCTTTGGCAGCTGGCAAGCACACGTCTTCGGCGATTGTGTGAGGTAGCCCCTTTCTTGCTATTCTGTAACTGACCAGATATGAAGCCCGTAGTGCGTTTTTTGTAGACCCAACACATGAATGAGACTGCAGTTGTTTTGGGCTGTTTTTGTAACTCCTCCAATTTCGATATAAACAATGTAAGGGGCTTTTGATTTGCACTGGCATGCTTGGTGTTCAGGTGGCGATGCAAATAAGAGGGCTTCAGACAGCTGTTAGCCAGAACCTCACTGCACACCACGCACTGTGGCTTTGGGCAATCTGCATTGGCAATCCAAGTGAAGCCCAGACAGATAATTTTCATCATATTTCCTCTTTTTTCACCTTGACTCCGCGAAGGGCCTATGTGCTCCCCATTTGTCTGTGCTATCCCTTCCTCCTTTTCGGTCTCCTCCGTCTCATCTTCCTCTGACTCCTGTTCGATTTCTTCTCCCGGTCTCTCCCCAACGCACCTCTCCGTTTCTCTCGCCTCTGATTCCTCTCTCTCTCTCTCTCTCTCTCTCTCTCTCTCTCTCTCTCTGTCCCTCTCCTCTTTTATGACTGATAGCTTCAGATGTCCCACCTGACAGTTTCCCCGATTTCAGCCAGTTTAGCATTTTTGCATGAATGTTGCTGAATGAATGAAGTTAGCTGTTAGCTGACATTAGCTGCACAAGCTAGGCTGGCTAGTGTGTACGTAAAAGACTGGCGGCAGGAGCTGAAGTGCATTTATTTATTAAATTATAAGTTTTTAATTTTTAATTTAAATCTTACAAAGGGAATTATTATAATTCATGTTTTTATTTTGTGAAAAATCCCACTTACGTTTTTTTAAAATTATATTTAATATTAATTATTATACCATTAGACCACCATTACATTTTTCCTCTCGCCCACCCCCTAGAGGCATCTCGCGCACCCCTGGGGGCACCACACTTTGGGAATCCCTGATTTAGAGGGTGGAGTCACACCATCCAAATCTGTGTTTGTGTTTGATAAATATATTGTTTGGTTACATGTTTAATGACCTGTGTGTCTATTTCAGGTGTAGCAGAGGGTGTGGAGCCTCCTGTTCCTGAAGGATTCAGAGTCGACTTCACTCCACAGTGAGTTTGGATTGGTACCACTGCATATCTGTTAGAACACACCTGGATGATGTCAGCAGGTGATGATGTCACTGTCTCTCTCAGGAACCCGTTCTCCAGCAACATCAGGGAGATGATCACCACCTTCGGCATGTCGACCTACAAGGTGGGACTCAAGGTGAGTCTCAAGGTGAACCTCAACGAGCAGGACCACAGAGTCCCGGTGCTGAGCTGGTCCACCTGCGCCTACACCATCCAGAGCATAGGTATGTACACACACCTGGGAAGGGTACATGAGCACACCTGGGAGGGGTATGCGTGCACACCTGGGAGGTCAGAGGTTGTGCTGACAGTGTGTTTCTTTGCAGAGCGCCTCCTGATGGATGAAGACAAGCCGTTGTTTGGAAGTTTACCTTGCCGACAGGTAACAAAGAGACGTCCCGTCTCATTGGACAGGAGATGGAAACCTGCATTGTTTCAGATATTTAATAACAGAATCAATTACAGAGTTTTATTGAGGTTTGAATGAAGCAACACCAGAAAGTAACACATGAAGAATATATGTTCACTTCAGGTACATCATGACATGAAGATATAAAGTGTGTGTGTGTGTGTGTGTGTGTGTGTGTGTGTGTGTGTGTGTGTGTGTGTGTGTTACAGGATGACTGTTTAAGCGCTCTCACCAGGTTCAGTTCAGCCTGTTGGACTGCAGCTCCACCAACAACAGTTCAGTCACACTTCATCAGGCTGCTAGCAGGTAATACACACAACACACAACACACACCAGTGGTGGGCCTTCAAGGCCTTCTCTGCTGGCCTAAACTGAATCACAAAGTTACTGTATATCTATTTTATAATATAATAATGTTTCTTAAATACACTACATGTATTATAATTTATATAAATATTTTCCCCATTATCTTATGTTCTCATTGCACATCTCCTGTGTTCCTCAGTTGCTCTGCTTCCAGTGCAGCTTGTTTTAAGTAGAGCTTTTATCCAATCAGATCTCACCTCTGTGTCTCGAGGTAAGAAGAGAGGCCTGAGGCCTGCAGACTCTCAGGTGCATCCATGTGCAGTTTAAGTGAATGGGGACGATATTGTTGATTGTCATAGTGTTCAACCAATCAGATCTTTAGTTTGACATGTTGGGCATATTCTTTGACGTGTCAGAGCCTGCTAGCTGGCCTATAAGTACGTCAGCATTAACGTGCAGCTCGGTTTTCAGGTGCACTGTGATTGGTCAGTGGGCGAGCACGTGACTATTGTGAAACGAAACTTAACTAGCCATCAGAGGCTTAGTCGGAGGAGTGAGAGTTCAAATTGAAAGATATGGAAGAAATAATAACATTTTTAGGGGTTTGCTCGGTGTAGTTTATTTATTTTTTTTACCTAGCTTTGTTTTTTTAACACTCAATGGCTGAAGGAGGAGAAACGGATTTACTGACAATGCCTTTCTCAAGAAAGGACATTTCAGGAAAAGCTGGACATCGTAAGAAATGGTCAGTCAACCTCAGCTGGCAGCCTGACTCAGCCAGGAAAAGGATTTGTATGAACGGTATTTCTTGCTGACAGCGTCGGATAAGCGTTGCACATTTTATGGCTAAGAATGTGTTTCATTTTAACTGAGCTGTTGGTGTTTGGAGCTATGCTACGCTAACCTGAGGATGCCATAGCACGGCAGGACACTACGGTGCTTCTGAAAACTTTTGGAGAGACCCGAGTGGATCTACAACTCAATGAACACGTTCGCAGGGAAACGGCTCCTCAACCGCAGCCCGGCGTGCGGTCTGCGGGGGCCGGTGGAGGAGGGATCCCGGCACCACTACGAACCTGCCACAGCAGACCGGTGAAATACAACTGGGGAGGCTCGACTGTCATCACTGGCGTCCATGAATCCAGAAGGACTTCTTACTGGAACTGAAACGATGTACTGGGATTAAACTCTTTAACAAAGAAAGGAGGATGGAGTTTGTCTTTAAGTGAACAGCACTTGGTAAGTGAAGTACATTTGTTTGTTTGCATAGTAACGTTACTACTGTTCATTTGTCTATCGTGTCGTTTTTATTAATAATATTTGAATGGCTCGTGCTCTTGTGTGGTGGAATGCGTGGATCCGCTGCAGGTCTGCTGGATTGATTTGTCCTGCTTTGTTGTCATATAAATATATGTGACTGGTTCTTGTGAGTTTGTCATTGTGTTAATTACATTGATTTTGAGTATATGCATTGTCCGTTAATGACGCAGCGTCCCGTCATGCTAGGGCTGGGCTTCAACCGGTATACCGGTTTTAATTTCCCGTATGATATAATTTTTCACACACCGTCATACTGGTGCACAGCCAAAACAACTGCTGTCGCTCTTCAACAGGCAGCAGAATATATTGTTGGCCGCTATGAGCGCTACAGTCGGCGCTAGTTGTCTTAAGTGTGTTGAGAGGGAACCCTAGTCATGGTTATAACTTTATAACAATTAATAACCTACAACTAACGCTCTGTAACAATAAAACACCACGACACACCAGTTTGTGACACAATTTGTAACACGAATAATTGTACATTTATAAAATGTCCCTGCCGAACTGCATGCTGGGTAAAGCTAGCTAACAGTCTGCTAACAGCTGGGAGAGGCTCTGTCGCTCCAGTAACGTTACATTAAAGAACAGAACAGAGCGATGCAGGATGAACAAAGACTGAACAAAAGGTATTGTGGTCAGACACATATGCAACGCTGATTACCGTAATATGTGTGGTATTTGTTATAAATGTACGTTGGTACATAGAGGGTGATAAGAAGCTGTACATGGAGGGGCTTAGGACCCAGGGGAATGTAGGTTAAGGAAACAGGAAGTGACGGAACGGAAGACACGCCACACAAACAGCTGTTCACCGCTCGCTGGCCGGTTGTCCGGTCGGTTCTTTTCGGCGTTAATTAATTAATGCTTTAATGCGAAGAAAAAAATACCGTGAAAGCGCCAGAATCTTACAAAATACCGTGATATGCATTTTTGGTCATACCGCCCAGCCCTACGTCATGCACGTATTCATGTATCTGCACTCTGCAGTTCGTGTTTTGTAGGTGTTGAGCTTCATGTAACATTTAATTTCACTTGATTCAACTGTAGTAGGACAGCACTGAAGGCCCAGGTATAAAATGCACGGCCCGCCACTGCTACACACACACACAATAGACACACACACACGCATACAGTTGCATATGTTTGTAACCAGTCTGTGTTGTCTGTGTGTACTGTAGCCCTGGTTCCAGACTCTCAGGTAGAAAACTCTCTCTCTATCCTCGACATCGACATGTTTCACCTGCTGGTGAGTTTCATCACTTCATATTGAGTTTAAATCCAGTTTATATCTCTAAATCGGGTTTAAGTCCTGTTTATGTCCAGTGAACTGTAGGTCCAGCTATCTTCCAGCCAGTTAACATCCAGTGTCGCTCCAGTGTAGTAGGTCCAGTTAACTGTCAGTGTGTTGCTATCTCTGCAGGTTTACAGTGTGATGTCATACAGTTCGGTTCACAGTCTGGACCAATCAGGACAGAGAGTGGTAGACTCCGCCCACCTCCACCTGCTTCACCTGGTCACTGTGGCTCACCTGGTTCAGATCCTGCTCACCTCCACCACAGGTGTCCGTCTCTGACACACACACACACACACGTATTGCAGGTGTCTCTCTCTCACCTGTCTGTCTCTCACCTGTCTGTCTGTAGAGGTGGTGTGTATGGATCAGGACAGTGGAGGATCAGAGGAGGAGGAGCTCACCTGGCGGCTCTACAACACGCTGAGGAAACACCTTGGCAGGTCGGTACACACACTCTCACTCAGACACATCCACACACCTAGACGCGCGCGCGCACACACACACACCTAGACGCGCGCGCGCACACACACACACACCTAGACGCGCGCGCGCACACACACACACACCTAGGCGCGCAAATCATTAATATAAATAAGGAATAATAATGGTCCAAGAATGGACC
>NW_022281286.1:1831-11889 GCF_004355925.1 Anarrhichthys ocellatus | reverse complement strand
CACACACACACACACACACACACACACACACACACACACACACACACGATGTCTGTCAGCCTGCGGCTGCCTGAGCTCAGCTGTTAGTGCTGGTAGGAGACAGACGTCCACATTTCCTCTTCATGTCCATCTGTACCGATGTGAATGTAGTGCAGTCAAACTATTGGAGAGTCGTCTTAACCACATCACTTCTGATTTTCTATTTCAGAGCTCCATATCAGTCGAGTACGGCTGGAGAGGAGAGCCACGGCAGTGTGTGTGTGTGTGTGTGTGTGTGTGTGTGTGTGTAGCGGGGGCTGGTGCGGCTGTGATTTATGGTTACACAACAAGGTCAGTCTGATAGAGAGATGAGAGGTGAGAAACCACTGTGCCCCCCCCCACCCCGCCCAAATACAGTACAACACACTCACACACATACACACAAGAGGCAGGAGCACATTCACAAGCAAAACATGACCCCAGTGTGTGTGTGTTGCTCTATGTCTGTCCATCTGTTACATACAGGCCACACAACTGGACATTATTTGGGAAATGATTTGTTTTTCATTTATTTATCTGTCCCTCCTTTGGTAGCAGAAGGAGTCTTATTTTGCCGGAGAGCCATGAAGGCCTCGATAAAGCGCCCAACGACATTGGTGTTTCCTCTGTCATTGTGGCAAATGTTGCTGGATACCCAGAGCTGTGACTTTACCAACTGTAGTTACCGTGATCTGAACAGAAAACAGCAGGCCTGCTAATTCAGGATTGTAAAAAAAGCAGGATTCAGACAGGAAACCCCACCCCCTCAATCCCTCCATGAAGTCAGTCCATCGCTGCAGCAGTGGTGCCCACAGAGAGGCTGCTTTGGAACATGAACACTGTTTCTGATGCGTCCCTCGCATTCGTCGCAACGAAAGGTCAAATAATTGCCGCCATGAGAACTTCCCAGCATGGTAAAATCCTGTCCCAGTGTTTGTGGCGGTTGATAATCTTCAAGCCTCCCTGCTTTATATTATGTTATGTTGTTTACATGTGACAGGAAAACATGTAAGATAAAAGTATTCTCATGAACTACCCAACATAGAAATGTACTTCTTCTATTGTAGGGTAGAGGCAGTGCAAATGCATGATGGGAACCTGACAAGGTTTACAGTATGTTAATACTGAACACAGGAAGTCGGCTTGTTACCGTGACAACCGCTGCAGAGTGTGTGTGTGTGTGTGTTCTGAAGGAGCAGCAGAAGAAATGCTCTGCTGTCCAATCCCATTCTGATTAAAAGAGATACTGGTCTTAGATTAAATAAGGGCCCACCTACTAGCTTTCAACAAGACATTTGATCAAAAATGTTTCTTGTTAACATGTTGCTGATGAAGCTCTAGGATGCGGTTGCAAGCTGCAGAGAAAGCGGACCTTGAGTCTATCGTTTGCACTCCATCAGGGACGAAGCCTGTAAGACAGGAGAGAGGGCCCTCTGGAGAGGGCTAGGAAGTGGACCGTGAATTGAGATGAGTTTGTCAAACTAGTATTTCCAAGTTAGCTTGGGTATGGCGACATTGGAGAAAACAACAAGAGTACGCTAGATTTAAAAAAATCCTCCAACTGAAAAACCCAGTGCAGTGTTGCCAACTCTTTTCCAAAGTAGCTAGCATCACTAGCTCCAAACATCCCTAAAAATCTAGCGATTCCCCCCAAAATTCATGAAATAACGAACATGGCTGTTAGCACTCACAGCTGTCAAGCTAGCAGCTTGTGGAAGACTCCGGTGACGCACAATGAGTGCTTTGGAAAAAGTTGCCATAGAATAGTAAAGGTTCAAATTCCCATTTCCATGAAATGCCATCTGTTAATGAGACGGCATGTACGATCGAAAGCTGGAAAACAGCTCCTAATGAAACGGATCTTTGTATGACTACAAATGAACCTTTCAGTAATAACTCGCATAACGGCTGGCTTTATTGTGTACTACTCACACCTAGCAGTCAGAGCTTTGGTTCTTCGTCTTTTAATTTCCTTCTTTGGGAACAAATTGGTTTTGTGTATATTGTTTAATTTGTAAAGACTCCTTTATCAACCGAATTAAGACCAACGCAGTCAAAAAGCAGGCTTTTGCTGACATTGATAGCTAAAGAAAGACTACAAATAATAGCTCAGCAGGATGTTCATTTAGGTACATGAATGTGAATTGAACAGTGAAGCTGATGATAGGCAGATGTGTGCTGCTAAACCTGCTCTGGGTTCATCTAGGCCCAGAAACATGTCAGGAGAGATGGAAGACATTTCATTTGTAGACTCAACCACAGAGCACGGCTGCCATCTGTGGATCGCTGCTCTCATTCCTCTCTCTCCAACTGAAAGGACCTGACAGTCCCTCCATCCCCTCTAAAGGACTTCACACACACACAAACACACACGCATACATACATACACACACACAAACACATCCCACTCGACCGCAATTGGGTCACATCTGCCAGTGTGCCGGGAAAAAAGCATTCTGTCACTGCGTATTTCCAGACGGGAAGCAGCAGAGTGGATGAGACGCGTTCTCTTCGACGCACATTCAAACCGGCGGACACACAGAGACACTAATGTCTCCGTAAAGAGAACCAGAGACACGGTGACGAGGCATATTTACACACGCACACACTATGAGGCAGGAATGACGTGTTAAGAGGACAAACATGAGAAAACTCCTTTCTGAGGAAAGTAAAGGCAACACATCCTCTGCCGTTCCTCGCGTGTGTTTAATAATTTATCGGAAAAAATGCATCAGAATGTAAAGGAGATGAAGAGCTGATGATGGAGCTCATGCATCGCTAAGTGACCTAGAGAGGCTACGCCACACACACACACACACACACACACACTAAAGCTTATCTGATGAAGGTCAGAGAGACACACAGGCAGATAGTTATATATGTAATAGCCTGGATGAACATTTCATAAATAACACCACATCAGAGGGGTTCCATGGGAGAGAGACCGTAGATGAGAAGCCTTTTCTCTCCTGCTTGGTGTCATCTGACATGTAATCTACCATCCGGGTGTACTGGGTGCTCACCCAGGGGCCCAGGATGTTACGTTTCTAATTACATCATCAGGAAAGCTATAGGGTTAACTGGTGCAGGTAGAATACCCACCTGGATCTAGATTTCAGTGGGTGGTTCATAACCAAGGTTGACCAATAGTGGTTCTTTAAAGGCTGGTACTAGAATGATAGCTTGGAGCCGGAAGAAGTGGATGAAACAACGATACCTATTGAGAGCTGATATATTTCATATATTTGAGAGGTAACTTGCGTGTGGAGAAGTGAACTGGAAACGGGTCAGATATGAAATTAGCTGTTCTCGAGGAGTCAGGAGTATTGGGAGTTAATCACATGCACACAGGCGCACAACAACGGTGATGTACGCCCCCGTGTGACGGGTGGGATCGGCCACTAACGGGGCTTTGTTCCGCGGATAAAGAGAGTTTGGTTATCATTGGAAAAATGAGGATACGTAACAATACCGGTACACTACAAGTGATGGCGATGGAATAGAGTAAAGTACCTAACTTAGTACAGTTTTTTCTACTTCATTTGCCCATCAACCCATCAAGTGAATGAAAGCATTCAGTTGCGTAAAATGCCACCACCACCCAATTCATATTTTATCAGACGCCAGAGTTGCTTTGCACAGCCATGCTTCTGAACATTTTGGTGGCGTCTCGGCACGCTGGACCACCAACTCTATCAATCGTAGCTGCTGCGATGGTGGGCCAATCACACGTCGCATTACATCGCAGAACCCTTGCAGTGATTGGCTGTGATCAGTACCATACAAATAGCCTCAAAGGTTTTAAGTACCGATACCCAGCCCTAATAGTTTACTGACCAGTGTGGGGTATCGATCTATGTAGTGAAGCAGAGGAACAGCAGCTGGATGGCGACGACAGGGAAGAACCAGCAGGTGAAACTCCAGTAGCCAGAAGGACAGAGGCATCAGCAGCAGTTGCCAAAGAAACCCCAAGAAAGAAAGGTAGTGATCAACTATGGGTGATCACCCTCACTATGTCTGCACTGTTAGCGCTGCACCGTTAGCTTCCAGCCCCAGGCTCAGCCATCTCTGTGTTGTGACAATATACACGGTCTGAATTCCACACTGTTTGGCATTTCTGTTTAATAAATGACTCAAAAGATTAATAAATTACCAAAATAGTTGAATATTGATTTTCTGTCAATGAACTCATCATTAATCCATAAGCATGTCAGCAATATTGAAGTCCCCCCTTTGGCCTCCAAAGAGCAAAACTAGTTTTGTGATATTTTAAAAAACAAACTCACATGGGACAGATTCTATGTATGATGAAAGACAGAAACATGATTTGTCCCGTCTTTCATACAGGAAACGCTTGTATTTACACTGATCAATAAGGAAATGAAGGTTGAGATGGACCGGCGTCACTGCTTTGGTGTGACTGGGGTTTAGATGAGGGTCAACCTGTGAAGATTTCACCCATGAATCTAAATGGGGGTGAGGGATGAACAGGAATAATGTTTCTCTCCATCAAACAGGTGGCTGAGTGCCACCACCACATTCAAGTTGTTCTCCTCTACAGGGAAGCAGCCGGCATCAGCAACAGCTACTGCTGGCAGCCCCACAGTAACAAGCTACATCACACAGCACCACAGATTTTCATCTAGATCTTCATCCCAAAGAACCATGCTCCTAACAAATAAAGACCATGCTATGTTCAACACCACATAGCAGAATTACACAGCTGTTAATCAGGCAACAAACAGCTCCACAGTAGACAGCCCATCTGTTCCAAAAAGGCAAGCGTATAAAGATTTTAATTATTAAGTTTGTGGGGGGAGCATTCCAGAGAGTCATGACAACTGCCAGACACAAAGTGCATCAACAAAGAGGAAGGATGGCTTCAACCTGAGAGTGAAAACGAGGAATCTAAATACAAACACATACACAGTCAAACGGGGACAAGCCGCTGCACTCATTGGAGTTTAGGACACAGAGCAAAATATATACTTGCTGAAAAGGAGGAGTCAATCACTGTGTAGCCCCGCCCTAAAGCATCCCCTGCTTTATGGTCTGTTTGACACTAAATGAACCATAATGTACTAAATGAACATCATGCTGTATTGAAGAAGACTTGAAACTAGAGATTGAGACCATAAACTCATGTTTACAATGTTTACTGAGGTAATAAATCAAGAGAGAAGTAGAGTCATTTTCTCATAGACTTCTATACAACCAGAGGAGTCGCCCCCTGGTGGACAGGAGAGGTATTCAAGTTTAAGGCAACAACAACAACAACATAAAATACAAATCAGTCTCCGTAAACTGCTGTTAGATTAATAACTGTCAAGATGATGGAATTACCTTGTCAGTTACTTCTGTCATCTTGTCAGGGATATGCCTTGAGGTGCATTCAAAAGCTCATCAAACATGATGAATGGGGTACTTCAGTCATTTAGCATGGCACTTGGATAAAGTTGAGGGACTTGCAAGAGACAGATTCAAAGCGGCACAGAGGGAGATATCCCAACGTTAAATTAGTTTGGCTCCAGAAACGCTGGATCCTACACTTCCTACAATGCAGCTAAATGGCGTCTTTCATAGAACAGACAGGCAATTTGGGAACAAGCCCTTTTTTACGGGATTGAAAACCAAAGGTCCCACAGAGACAGATCAGGGATTGGGATTTCAAAAAGTTTGTATGTATTTATTTCATTGTTGAACTAACATCCCTTCAGTCGTCCCCCGTCCAAGCTGATCAATGACTCAGCCAGGCAGCCGGATGATGCTATTTGGCTGAATCCCCAGGTATCATAAAGATAAGTAACCGACCTGTGAATAGCCAACTGTTTGATGCAGGCTGAGATGGAGTCTGATGCTGCTGTACTGTATGACTGTACTGCAGCAGCCTCCCACCTCTGCTACCTATCCATCAGGACTAACTGTAACCAGCATCATTTAGCTGTGTGCCGCACTGATAGTGAATATTCATGTGGTATGTGCCTCAAATCTCAGAGTGAAAGCCTACGTTATGAATATGATTCATATTCCTGTTACTCTCCTTATGTGACAACGCAATACTTTTCCCCCAAAAGGGGGCGTGCCTTAGAGATTGGCCCACATCTTTCCAATTCCATGCCCACAGTTGGTAGCTGGACTTGACGGCCCTGATGACTTCATTGGGTTTGATCTCTCACTCTTGTTTAAGCTTCTCCAGAGACACAGAAAACGTTCTACAACTGTTTCACAAGCTGGTTACTACTTCTTGTTACAACTTTACTAACTTTTGTAAGTAAATTTAGTGCAGTGTCTGAATTTAGCAAGAGTGTAGGGCTGAGTTACGCAAAACAGAACTAGCTGTGCAGGTGCACACGCCGTGGATTTGTCTAAAGCTTCTCAAAGCCGATGGAATTGCGATGGAAAAGCCAAGAGACACTGTTAATGAGAAACCGAAATGTCCTCACTGTGAGCCATGTGAGTACCATGTACTGGGACACATGAAATGATTCACCACCTTCCACTCTGACAGAAAGATGTTACAACTAAATCAGAAGAGCAGCGTAGGCTCGTGATCAGAATTTGAGGAAGATGAGGGTAATGGAAAGGTCCATGACAGAACATAGCCAGAATTAAAACTACTGAGTTTTAGGGGGGCAAAGGAATAAACTGGAATCCACTGGCACTATCGTACTTCTTGTCTTCTTAAATCTACAAGATTTCTGTGTAAATCAAGTATTAACACAATACTCAATATTCTGGAACACAACGGAGCGATCGACTACAATCACAGATAGTGCAAGATCATATATGACAAAGCTGTGATATAGACGACAACAGTAGTTGTAGCGGGTATTAAGCAGTAAGGAGGAAGCAGCTAGTTATAATGCTAACAGCATCTTCAGAGACTGTTACAGGCTACACACACACACACACACACACACACACACACACACACAGGTCGACATCGAGGACAGAGGAGATTAGGAAGACCATACAGCATATTCTAGGAAACGTCCTCGGCTCCTTGGCAGTTTCTTACGTTAGTCGCACGGATCAAACTCAACTCTGCTTTTTCGATGGCAAACGGCAGCGATGTGTGCGACTGCAGGGGATAGAAATCTGTAACGTTACCTCTCTCCTCCGTCTCCAAGCAACGTCAAGGAGCAATGGCTCTGAAGAAAAACACTTGACAAAACTAGCTTTGATCCAGCGAGCAAGGGGGGAGAGGCAGGAAGGAAGAAAAGGAAGAATGACGAGGGTAAAATAAAAAGGGCAGAGAGAGAGAACGAACAAGAGCGATGTGGTTTCTTCTTGTGGCAAGAAAAGACAGATGGCCAAGAGGGAAAGAAAGCAGAGCAGAGGACGAGCTACACGGCCGACATTTTAACTGCTGCTGACGCAAGGAGGGGGAGAAAGGAGAGCGCGTGAGGGAGGGACGGAGGCAGGGCCGGCCAACGCACACTTCTTCTCTGTGTGTGTGTGTGTGTGTGTGTGTGTGTGTGACGCAGCCTCGCTCTCTCTTACTCACCACACTCTCTGAATTTCTCTCCTGCCTCTCAGCTCTCTCTACAGCAGTCTGTCTCACTCCCACTCCTCCCCCTCTGCTCTGTTCAATTGAGCTTGTACTAATACATGCATATCAAGACAACATAGGAGTAAAGGAAACGTTTGAAGTATCTAGACTCTAAATATCTAAAGTAATCTGGCTGGGCAGCTGAATGCATTTGTATACTTCTATATTATACTACTGCTACTGGGGGACGGGTAAAGCTCACTGAGTGAAACTGATTCATTATCTTGATCTAGTAGGTTTATGCAGTTGTGTTGTTACAGTTTGATCATGTCAGTCACTAATAGTGGTGTGACGGATCATAAAACTCAGGGTCCGGATCGGATCAGCACACAATGTTAAAAAAGGGAGCAAATATAACTTTTAGGGATCAGGGATCATGTTTTTTTACCGCCGATACTAATTGCTGATAATTGCTGATCCATATTGGTAGATACAGATCCCTTTGTTGTTTGATTATAGCAACTGGCCTACAAGGATCCGGGCCACCGTCCCAAAAATCAATTCAATCGCTCGGAAGTCTGTAAACCATCAAACATTCTAAATGTTATCCTTTGACTTTTGTCATTTCTAGCGGTTGTTTACTTGCTTTTAAATGATCAGGAAATAAAAGTTTGTATGTCCACTGATTGAAACAGATCTTGTCATTAGTAGTTGTAATGATGTATTAGAGTGTAAACAGCTCATAGTGCATCTCTAATATCTTCAAACTACTGGATTTATTCAATTTTTCTCTCCAAAACTACATTTTACAAGATTACATGTGATTACATGATAACGTTATAATTTACCTTCACCCAATACTCATTTTCACTGAACAGAGCCTGAATGCATCATAATGTAAGTGAATGGGACCTTTACTCAGCTCTCCTCCTGACAATTAAAACATGGATTTGTTGTTTACAGCAATGACAACATTATCAGATATCAGCAACTAGAAAAACAAATGCCCATGTCCTGATCACACATTCTACTGAATATCGGAGGATAACGATTGCCAATAAAACATTATTTCACACTGTGATGGTTAACGTTAAACTGTGTAATTAATCGGCGGTTCACATGCGAGGGGGGATCTGTACCGGTGGTCCGTTACACCACTAGTCACTAAGGAACAGTAATTAAAGCTGCACTAGTCAGCGCTTTTATATTAACATGGATCATGTAAAAGGTGTCGCTTGTAGTGATGCGCCGACCAAATCTGCAGCTTTCTTGGTCTTTCAGCTCAATGTTTCCCTGCTTTGGTTCTCACCGCTCTCATACAGTAACAGCAGCCAGCTGTTTGCTTTTTTCTGTTTTTTTCCCCACATATTTTACTCTCAGCAGTTGGTGGAGACCAAACCAGAGCAAACAGAAGAGTGGATATTGGACTTTGTTCATTAGGCGGACACCAATCTCAGAACCCAAGACTGTGGTGCTGAGGGGACATATTTCTGGGCTTCAATCCAACCTATGAAGTTAATCGGAGGGATGTTGAGTTTGGTCAGTTTTTCTGGTTTCTTTCTTTGACCAAAATAACACTGACCCAGTGACATTAACAATGTGCCTCAACACACAGGGTTGAATACCAAATCCTAATAGAGCCGGCTGCCCCACTGCTGAACCCTGGCACGCACACACACACACACACACACACACACACACACACACACACACACACACACACACACACACACACACACACACACACACACACACACACACACACACACACACACACACACACACACACACACACACACACACACACACGACCATCACCTTTGAACTCATCAGCTGACCACAAACCAGCTCTGATTAATCTGGTCAACGCTCAGCAGATTTACTCTCTGCTACTGTAACAGCACACACACACAGACACACAGTTATGCAGTAATAGTCCATCTGCTACACTTATTAAAGCAAAATTCACACACAGTCACAAACAATAATACAGGCTACAACAATCACAACAGCTAAATGTGTAGAACACACGTGTGCATTGTTGGAGGTATGTACGTAAGACAAGTGGTAGCCTCCATGTTTTCAATCTCATTCTCTACACTGGCGTCTAAACATGGAGGCCTGAGAGGACTCTGAAAGGAGGACAGAATCACCTCCTGTGCTTCTGTTTTGTCAGAGCGAGAGGCCTGAACTGCTCCTGTGCAGGGAGACTAATGGCTTTCTTCTGCAGCCCTCGCCGCCATAAAGGTAAGCTATAATTACACATGCACACAGATCCACAGGAGGCAGGAGATTACACTAGACCGGCTCCATCTGCTCAGGGAGGAGAGAAGGGAGGGAGGGAATTTTTATTGACCCAATTTCTACCAAAAACTACGTCTCAAACTGGTTTACTCTCAGGCCGGCTAACAAGCCGCAGACCTGTTCCAGTAGGTCTGTGGGTGACGTAGACGCACTGCGCTATGTGTTCAGGATACATTACAGCGGTGAAGACGGTTTAGAGTTACAGCTGTAAAAAGGAGAGAGATGCATGTGAGGTCTCTCTCTC
>NW_022281286.1:0-1731 GCF_004355925.1 Anarrhichthys ocellatus | reverse complement strand
CACACACACACACACACACACACACACACACACACACACACACAGAGCCAGCACAGTGACCAGATAACAAGATACCTGCTGATATGTGTGTGTGTGTTGTATTTCGTTCTACAAAGTGGGCCATTGTTGCTAGGTAACGTAGCAAGACTTGGATGTGTGAGAAGTTAAACAAAGATATTACACTCGTTTTTTATTCTCCAGCTGTTGTGTTCCACACCACTGACTTCCCCGTTACTGACTCCTGCCCACCTGCTGTTTAGCCTTAATCTGATTAGTGTACAAAAGGGGTGCCACGAGAACCGAGAACTTCTTTTCTCTACAGTAACTTAGAAAAGGCATAGGTGGAGCTGTTCCCATGCCGATACCAGGATGAGAAATGCTTCCGATACGGCCAAAAATACAGGAATGGGTATCAACGAGTAGGCTCGTCAATGCTCCGGTGCGATGTCACGTTGTTACATTGTTTATCAGCTCGTTTACGCCACACAGGAACTACAACAAGTGTCACTCATTACCCGATCCATACATCCCGCCCAGGCGGCAACCTCCAACTCTAAAAAGTGAAGCCGATGCAGAAGTGTCTTAAAACCTGCATTCTCTCTAGTGTCCACCAGGGGGCTGCTACTCTGGTTGTATAGAAGTCTATGAGAAAATGACTCTACTTCTCTCTTGATTTATTACCTCAGTAAACATTGTAAACATGAGTTTATGGTCTCAATCACTAGTTTGAAGTCTCTCCTCCTCAGTTCAAATATGGTCATTTCCATTCACTGGTTGCAAAAAGCCAAGACGGCAACGGCCAAAATGTCGAACTCAAGGCTTCAAAACGTCAGTCTAGTGGACACAGTCATGACGACTATGTCCACTTCTTATATATAGTCTATGATCCTGACTGATCGCTACTAAACATGTCCACACTAGTACTACACAGCTGTGGTTCAGCACTCTATTGGTCACTGATAACGCTACATTGTGAACAACAATGTAGCGTGAAATAGTCATGAGAGCTAGTTAGCGTTAGTGGTTAGCAGCCATATCCAAAACACCTAGCTAATCTGAGCTAACGTTAACGGGAGGTGCCATTGACTTGCATTATGATGGCACTATTCAGTAAAAAATGTTATTTGGCAAAGGTAAATTTTAACGATTTCATGATGTGTTCAAATGTAACCTTGTAAAATGCAGCTTTTGGCGAGAAACCTGAATAAATCCAGTTTTTTGATAAAGATATTTTCACAGCAATATGAAATAGATATTAGAGAGGGAATTATGACCCATTTAACTTCCTAAAACCCCTATGCAAACAGTAATACAGGGTTGTAATTTGGGCATAGAGTATCATGAATTTCCACTGCTATTGGTATCGACTTCTACATTTCTGGTATCGCGACTAAACTAGTGTGCAGTGCATGTATCAGAACTGAAAAACAAGGTTGCTGTTAGAGAACATCTAACAGACATGAATCACTTCATCGCCTTATCTCAGCCGTAGTCTCTCTGACGAAGAGAGACAAATGATACAAGCTTATGAACCACAAATCATCGGGCCGGGAGGTTTGTTTTGGGAAGATATTTATAGCATCTCTTCAGCCAGGGATGCTTGCATCAATCCTCTCTGCTGGCAGCAGCTACAGATAAAACCTCTGCAGGAGTTCATTTCTATAAAGTACATTACACACACACGCACACACACACACACACACACACACACACACACACACACACACACAC
>NW_022281285.1:1831-11891 GCF_004355925.1 Anarrhichthys ocellatus | reverse complement strand
CACACACACACACACACACACACACACACACACACACACACACACACGATGTCTGTCAGCCTGCGGCTGCCTGAGCTCAGCTGTTAGTGCTGGTAGGAGACAGACGTCCACATTTCCTCTTCATGTCCATCTGTACCGATGTGAATGTAGTGCAGTCAAACTATTGGAGAGTCGTCTTAACCACATCACTTCTGATTTTCTATTTCAGAGCTCCATATCAGTCGAGTACGGCTGGAGAGGAGAGCCACGGCAGTGTGTGTGTGTGTGTGTGTGTGTGTGTGTGTGTGTAGCGGGGGCTGGTGCGGCTGTGATTTATGGTTACACAACAAGGTCAGTCTGATAGAGAGATGAGAGGTGAGAAACCACTGTGCCCCCCCCCACCCCGCCCAAATACAGTACAACACACTCACACACATACACACAAGAGGCAGGAGCACATTCACAAGCAAAACATGACCCCAGTGTGTGTGTGTTGCTCTATGTCTGTCCATCTGTTACATACAGGCCACACAACTGGACATTATTTGGGAAATGATTTGTTTTTCATTTATTTATCTGTCCCTCCTTTGGTAGCAGAAGGAGTCTTATTTTGCCGGAGAGCCATGAAGGCCTCGATAAAGCGCCCAACGACATTGGTGTTTCCTCTGTCATTGTGGCAAATGTTGCTGGATACCCAGAGCTGTGACTTTACCAACTGTAGTTACCGTGATCTGAACAGAAAACAGCAGGCCTGCTAATTCAGGATTGTAAAAAAAGCAGGATTCAGACAGGAAACCCCACCCCCTCAATCCCTCCATGAAGTCAGTCCATCGCTGCAGCAGTGGTGCCCACAGAGAGGCTGCTTTGGAACATGAACACTGTTTCTGATGCGTCCCTCGCATTCGTCGCAACGAAAGGTCAAATAATTGCCGCCATGAGAACTTCCCAGCATGGTAAAATCCTGTCCCAGTGTTTGTGGCGGTTGATAATCTTCAAGCCTCCCTGCTTTATATTATGTTATGTTGTTTACATGTGACAGGAAAACATGTAAGATAAAAGTATTCTCATGAACTACCCAACATAGAAATGTACTTCTTCTATTGTAGGGTAGAGGCAGTGCAAATGCATGATGGGAACCTGACAAGGTTTACAGTATGTTAATACTGAACACAGGAAGTCGGCTTGTTACCGTGACAACCGCTGCAGAGTGTGTGTGTGTGTGTGTTCTGAAGGAGCAGCAGAAGAAATGCTCTGCTGTCCAATCCCATTCTGATTAAAAGAGATACTGGTCTTAGATTAAATAAGGGCCCACCTACTAGCTTTCAACAAGACATTTGATCAAAAATGTTTCTTGTTAACATGTTGCTGATGAAGCTCTAGGATGCGGTTGCAAGCTGCAGAGAAAGCGGACCTTGAGTCTATCGTTTGCACTCCATCAGGGACGAAGCCTGTAAGACAGGAGAGAGGGCCCTCTGGAGAGGGCTAGGAAGTGGACCGTGAATTGAGATGAGTTTGTCAAACTAGTATTTCCAAGTTAGCTTGGGTATGGCGACATTGGAGAAAACAACAAGAGTACGCTAGATTTAAAAAAATCCTCCAACTGAAAAACCCAGTGCAGTGTTGCCAACTCTTTTCCAAAGTAGCTAGCATCACTAGCTCCAAACATCCCTAAAAATCTAGCGATTCCCCCCAAAATTCATGAAATAACGAACATGGCTGTTAGCACTCACAGCTGTCAAGCTAGCAGCTTGTGGAAGACTCCGGTGACGCACAATGAGTGCTTTGGAAAAAGTTGCCATAGAATAGTAAAGGTTCAAATTCCCATTTCCATGAAATGCCATCTGTTAATGAGACGGCATGTACGATCGAAAGCTGGAAAACAGCTCCTAATGAAACGGATCTTTGTATGACTACAAATGAACCTTTCAGTAATAACTCGCATAACGGCTGGCTTTATTGTGTACTACTCACACCTAGCAGTCAGAGCTTTGGTTCTTCGTCTTTTAATTTCCTTCTTTGGGAACAAATTGGTTTTGTGTATATTGTTTAATTTGTAAAGACTCCTTTATCAACCGAATTAAGACCAACGCAGTCAAAAAGCAGGCTTTTGCTGACATTGATAGCTAAAGAAAGACTACAAATAATAGCTCAGCAGGATGTTCATTTAGGTACATGAATGTGAATTGAACAGTGAAGCTGATGATAGGCAGATGTGTGCTGCTAAACCTGCTCTGGGTTCATCTAGGCCCAGAAACATGTCAGGAGAGATGGAAGACATTTCATTTGTAGACTCAACCACAGAGCACGGCTGCCATCTGTGGATCGCTGCTCTCATTCCTCTCTCTCCAACTGAAAGGACCTGACAGTCCCTCCATCCCCTCTAAAGGACTTCACACACACACAAACACACACGCATACATACATACACACACACAAACACATCCCACTCGACCGCAATTGGGTCACATCTGCCAGTGTGCCGGGAAAAAAGCATTCTGTCACTGCGTATTTCCAGACGGGAAGCAGCAGAGTGGATGAGACGCGTTCTCTTCGACGCACATTCAAACCGGCGGACACACAGAGACACTAATGTCTCCGTAAAGAGAACCAGAGACACGGTGACGAGGCATATTTACACACGCACACACTATGAGGCAGGAATGACGTGTTAAGAGGACAAACATGAGAAAACTCCTTTCTGAGGAAAGTAAAGGCAACACATCCTCTGCCGTTCCTCGCGTGTGTTTAATAATTTATCGGAAAAAATGCATCAGAATGTAAAGGAGATGAAGAGCTGATGATGGAGCTCATGCATCGCTAAGTGACCTAGAGAGGCTACGCCACACACACACACACACACACACACACTAAAGCTTATCTGATGAAGGTCAGAGAGACACACAGGCAGATAGTTATATATGTAATAGCCTGGATGAACATTTCATAAATAACACCACATCAGAGGGGTTCCATGGGAGAGAGACCGTAGATGAGAAGCCTTTTCTCTCCTGCTTGGTGTCATCTGACATGTAATCTACCATCCGGGTGTACTGGGTGCTCACCCAGGGGCCCAGGATGTTACGTTTCTAATTACATCATCAGGAAAGCTATAGGGTTAACTGGTGCAGGTAGAATACCCACCTGGATCTAGATTTCAGTGGGTGGTTCATAACCAAGGTTGACCAATAGTGGTTCTTTAAAGGCTGGTACTAGAATGATAGCTTGGAGCCGGAAGAAGTGGATGAAACAACGATACCTATTGAGAGCTGATATATTTCATATATTTGAGAGGTAACTTGCGTGTGGAGAAGTGAACTGGAAACGGGTCAGATATGAAATTAGCTGTTCTCGAGGAGTCAGGAGTATTGGGAGTTAATCACATGCACACAGGCGCACAACAACGGTGATGTACGCCCCCGTGTGACGGGTGGGATCGGCCACTAACGGGGCTTTGTTCCGCGGATAAAGAGAGTTTGGTTATCATTGGAAAAATGAGGATACGTAACAATACCGGTACACTACAAGTGATGGCGATGGAATAGAGTAAAGTACCTAACTTAGTACAGTTTTTTCTACTTCATTTGCCCATCAACCCATCAAGTGAATGAAAGCATTCAGTTGCGTAAAATGCCACCACCACCCAATTCATATTTTATCAGACGCCAGAGTTGCTTTGCACAGCCATGCTTCTGAACATTTTGGTGGCGTCTCGGCACGCTGGACCACCAACTCTATCAATCGTAGCTGCTGCGATGGTGGGCCAATCACACGTCGCATTACATCGCAGAACCCTTGCAGTGATTGGCTGTGATCAGTACCATACAAATAGCCTCAAAGGTTTTAAGTACCGATACCCAGCCCTAATAGTTTACTGACCAGTGTGGGGTATCGATCTATGTAGTGAAGCAGAGGAACAGCAGCTGGATGGCGACGACAGGGAAGAACCAGCAGGTGAAACTCCAGTAGCCAGAAGGACAGAGGCATCAGCAGCAGTTGCCAAAGAAACCCCAAGAAAGAAAGGTAGTGATCAACTATGGGTGATCACCCTCACTATGTCTGCACTGTTAGCGCTGCACCGTTAGCTTCCAGCCCCAGGCTCAGCCATCTCTGTGTTGTGACAATATACACGGTCTGAATTCCACACTGTTTGGCATTTCTGTTTAATAAATGACTCAAAAGATTAATAAATTACCAAAATAGTTGAATATTGATTTTCTGTCAATGAACTCATCATTAATCCATAAGCATGTCAGCAATATTGAAGTCCCCCCTTTGGCCTCCAAAGAGCAAAACTAGTTTTGTGATATTTTAAAAAACAAACTCACATGGGACAGATTCTATGTATGATGAAAGACAGAAACATGATTTGTCCCGTCTTTCATACAGGAAACGCTTGTATTTACACTGATCAATAAGGAAATGAAGGTTGAGATGGACCGGCGTCACTGCTTTGGTGTGACTGGGGTTTAGATGAGGGTCAACCTGTGAAGATTTCACCCATGAATCTAAATGGGGGTGAGGGATGAACAGGAATAATGTTTCTCTCCATCAAACAGGTGGCTGAGTGCCACCACCACATTCAAGTTGTTCTCCTCTACAGGGAAGCAGCCGGCATCAGCAACAGCTACTGCTGGCAGCCCCACAGTAACATGCTACATCACACAGCACCACAGATTTTCATCTAGATCTTCATCCCAAAGAACCATGCTCCTAACAAATAAAGACCATGCTATGTTCAACACCACATAGCAGAATTACACAGCTGTTAATCAGGCAACAAACAGCTCCACAGTAGACAGCCCATCTGTTCCAAAAAGGCAAGCGTATAAAGATTTTAATTATTAAGTTTGTGGGGGGAGCATTCCAGAGAGTCATGACAACTGCCAGACACAAAGTGCATCAACAAAGAGGAAGGATGGCTTCAACCTGAGAGTGAAAACGAGGAATCTAAATACAAACACATACACAGTCAAACGGGGACAAGCCGCTGCACTCATTGGAGTTTAGGACACAGAGCAAAATATATACTTGCTGAAAAGGAGGAGTCAATCACTGTGTAGCCCCGCCCTAAAGCATCCCCTGCTTTATGGTCTGTTTGACACTAAATGAACCATAATGTACTAAATGAACATCATGCTGTATTGAAGAAGACTTGAAACTAGAGATTGAGACCATAAACTCATGTTTACAATGTTTACTGAGGTAATAAATCAAGAGAGAAGTAGAGTCATTTTCTCATAGACTTCTATACAACCAGAGGAGTCGCCCCCTGGTGGACAGGAGAGGTATTCAAGTTTAAGGCAACAACAACAACAACATAAAATACAAATCAGTCTCCGTAAACTGCTGTTAGATTAATAACTGTCAAGATGATGGAATTACCTTGTCAGTTACTTCTGTCATCTTGTCAGGGATATGCCTTGAGGTGCATTCAAAAGCTCATCAAACATGATGAATGGGGTACTTCAGTCATTTAGCATGGCACTTGGATAAAGTTGAGGGACTTGCAAGAGACAGATTCAAAGCGGCACAGAGGGAGATATCCCAACGTTAAATTAGTTTGGCTCCAGAAACGCTGGATCCTACACTTCCTACAATGCAGCTAAATGGCGTCTTTCATAGAACAGACAGGCAATTTGGGAACAAGCCCTTTTTTACGGGATTGAAAACCAAAGGTCCCACAGAGACAGATCAGGGATTGGGATTTCAAAAAGTTTGTATGTATTTATTTCATTGTTGAACTAACATCCCTTCAGTCGTCCCCCGTCCAAGCTGATCAATGACTCAGCCAGGCAGCCGGATGATGCTATTTGGCTGAATCCCCAGGTATCATAAAGATAAGTAACCGACCTGTGAATAGCCAACTGTTTGATGCAGGCTGAGATGGAGTCTGATGCTGCTGTACTGTATGACTGTACTGCAGCAGCCTCCCACCTCTGCTACCTATCCATCAGGACTAACTGTAACCAGCATCATTTAGCTGTGTGCCGCACTGATAGTGAATATTCATGTGGTATGTGCCTCAAATCTCAGAGTGAAAGCCTACGTTATGAATATGATTCATATTCCTGTTACTCTCCTTATGTGACAACGCAATACTTTTCCCCCAAAAGGGGGCGTGCCTTAGAGATTGGCCCACATCTTTCCAATTCCATGCCCACAGTTGGTAGCTGGACTTGACGGCCCTGATGACTTCATTGGGTTTGATCTCTCACTCTTGTTTAAGCTTCTCCAGAGACACAGAAAACGTTCTACAACTGTTTCACAAGCTGGTTACTACTTCTTGTTACAACTTTACTAACTTTTGTAAGTAAATTTAGTGCAGTGTCTGAATTTAGCAAGAGTGTAGGGCTGAGTTACGCAAAACAGAACTAGCTGTGCAGGTGCACACGCCGTGGATTTGTCTAAAGCTTCTCAAAGCCGATGGAATTGCGATGGAAAAGCCAAGAGACACTGTTAATGAGAAACCGAAATGTCCTCACTGTGAGCCATGTGAGTACCATGTACTGGGACACATGAAATGATTCACCACCTTCCACTCTGACAGAAAGATGTTACAACTAAATCAGAAGAGCAGCGTAGGCTCGTGATCAGAATTTGAGGAAGATGAGGGTAATGGAAAGGTCCATGACAGAACATAGCCAGAATTAAAACTACTGAGTTTTAGGGGGGCAAAGGAATAAACTGGAATCCACTGGCACTATCGTACTTCTTGTCTTCTTAAATCTACAAGATTTCTGTGTAAATCAAGTATTAACACAATACTCAATATTCTGGAACACAACGGAGCGATCGACTACAATCACAGATAGTGCAAGATCATATATGACAAAGCTGTGATATAGACGACAACAGTAGTTGTAGCGGGTATTAAGCAGTAAGGAGGAAGCAGCTAGTTATAATGCTAACAGCATCTTCAGAGACTGTTACAGGCTACACACACACACACACACACACACACACACACAGGTCGACATCGAGGACAGAGGAGATTAGGAAGACCATACAGCATATTCTAGGAAACGTCCTCGGCTCCTTGGCAGTTTCTTACGTTAGTCGCACGGATCAAACTCAACTCTGCTTTTTCGATGGCAAACGGCAGCGATGTGTGCGACTGCAGGGGATAGAAATCTGTAACGTTACCTCTCTCCTCCGTCTCCAAGCAACGTCAAGGAGCAATGGCTCTGAAGAAAAACACTTGACAAAACTAGCTTTGATCCAGCGAGCAAGGGGGGAGAGGCAGGAAGGAAGAAAAGGAAGAATGACGAGGGTAAAATAAAAAGGGCAGAGAGAGAGAACGAACAAGAGCGATGTGGTTTCTTCTTGTGGCAAGAAAAGACAGATGGCCAAGAGGGAAAGAAAGCAGAGCAGAGGACGAGCTACACGGCCGACATTTTAACTGCTGCTGACGCAAGGAGGGGGAGAAAGGAGAGCGCGTGAGGGAGGGACGGAGGCAGGGCCGGCCAACGCACACTTCTTCTCTGTGTGTGTGTGTGTGTGTGTGTGTGTGTGTGACGCAGCCTCGCTCTCTCTTACTCACCACACTCTCTGAATTTCTCTCCTGCCTCTCAGCTCTCTCTACAGCAGTCTGTCTCACTCCCACTCCTCCCCCTCTGCTCTGTTCAATTGAGCTTGTACTAATACATGCATATCAAGACAACATAGGAGTAAAGGAAACGTTTGAAGTATCTAGACTCTAAATATCTAAAGTAATCTGGCTGGGCAGCTGAATGCATTTGTATACTTCTATATTATACTACTGCTACTGGGGGACGGGTAAAGCTCACTGAGTGAAACTGATTCATTATCTTGATCTAGTAGGTTTATGCAGTTGTGTTGTTACAGTTTGATCATGTCAGTCACTAATAGTGGTGTGACGGATCATAAAACTCAGGGTCCGGATCGGATCAGCACACAATGTTAAAAAAGGGAGCAAATATAACTTTTAGGGATCAGGGATCATGTTTTTTTACCGCCGATACTAATTGCTGATAATTGCTGATCCATATTGGTAGATACAGATCCCTTTGTTGTTTGATTATAGCAACTGGCCTACAAGGATCCGGGCCACCGTCCCAAAAATCAATTCAATCGCTCGGAAGTCTGTAAACCATCAAACATTCTAAATGTTATCCTTTGACTTTTGTCATTTCTAGCGGTTGTTTACTTGCTTTTAAATGATCAGGAAATAAAAGTTTGTATGTCCACTGATTGAAACAGATCTTGTCATTAGTAGTTGTAATGATGTATTAGAGTGTAAACAGCTCATAGTGCATCTCTAATATCTTCAAACTACTGGATTTATTCAATTTTTCTCTCCAAAACTACATTTTACAAGATTACATGTGATTACATGATAACGTTATAATTTACCTTCACCCAATACTCATTTTCACTGAACAGAGCCTGAATGCATCATAATGTAAGTGAATGGGACCTTTACTCAGCTCTCCTCCTGACAATTAAAACATGGATTTGTTGTTTACAGCAATGACAACATTATCAGATATCAGCAACTAGAAAAACAAATGCCCATGTCCTGATCACACATTCTACTGAATATCGGAGGATAACGATTGCCAATAAAACATTATTTCACACTGTTATGGTTAACGTTAAACTGTGTAATTAATCGGCGGTTCACATGCGAGGGGGGATCTGTACCGGTGGTCCGTTACACCACTAGTCACTAAGGAACAGTAATTAAAGCTGCACTAGTCAGCGCTTTTATATTAACATGGATCATGTAAAAGGTGTCGCTTGTAGTGATGCGCCGACCAAATCTGCAGCTTTCTTGGTCTTTCAGCTCAATGTTTCCCTGCTTTGGTTCTCACCGCTCTCATACAGTAACAGCAGCCAGCTGTTTGCTTTTTTCTGTTTTTTTCCCCACATATTTTACTCTCAGCAGTTGGTGGAGACCAAACCAGAGCAAACAGAAGAGTGGATATTGGACTTTGTTCATTAGGCGGACACCAATCTCAGAACCCAAGACTGTGGTGCTGAGGGGACATATTTCTGGGCTTCAATCCAACCTATGAAGTTAATCGGAGGGATGTTGAGTTTGGTCAGTTTTTCTGGTTTCTTTCTTTGACCAAAATAACACTGACCCAGTGACATTAACAATGTGCCTCAACACACAGGGTTGAATACCAAATCCTAATAGAGCCGGCTGCCCCACTGCTGAACCCTGGCACGCACGCACGCACACACACACACACACACACACACACACACACACACACACACACACACACACACACACACACACACACACACACACACACACACACACACACACACACACACACACACACACACACACACACACACACACACACACACGACCATCACCTTTGAACTCATCAGCTGACCACAAACCAGCTCTGATTAATCTGGTCAACGCTCAGCAGATTTACTCTCTGCTACTGTAACAGCACACACACACAGACACACAGTTATGCAGTAATAGTCCATCTGCTACACTTATTAAAGCAAAATTCACACACAGTCACAAACAATAATACAGGCTACAACAATCACAACAGCTAAATGTGTAGAACACACGTGTGCATTGTTGGAGGTATGTACGTAAGACAAGTGGTAGCCTCCATGTTTTCAATCTCATTCTCTACACTGGCGTCTAAACATGGAGGCCTGAGAGGACTCTGAAAGGAGGACAGAATCACCTCCTGTGCTTCTGTTTTGTCAGAGCGAGAGGCCTGAACTGCTCCTGTGCAGGGAGACTAATGGCTTTCTTCTGCAGCCCTCGCCGCCATAAAGGTAAGCTATAATTACACATGCACACAGATCCACAGGAGGCAGGAGATTACACTAGACCGGCTCCATCTGCTCAGGGAGGAGAGAAGGGAGGGAGGGAATTTTTATTGACCCAATTTCTACCAAAAACTACGTCTCAAACTGGTTTACTCTCAGGCCGGCTAACAAGCCGCAGACCTGTTCCAGTAGGTCTGTGGGTGACGTAGACGCACTGCGCTATGTGTTCAGGATACATTACAGCGGTGAAGACGGTTTAGAGTTACAGCTGTAAAAAGGAGAGAGATGCATGTGAGGTCTCTCTCTC
>NW_022281285.1:0-1731 GCF_004355925.1 Anarrhichthys ocellatus | reverse complement strand
CACACACACACACACACACACACACACACACACACACACACACAGAGCCAGCACAGTGACCAGATAACAAGATACCTGCTGATATGTGTGTGTGTGTTGTATTTCGTTCTACAAAGTGGGCCATTGTTGCTAGGTAACGTAGCAAGACTTGGATGTGTGAGAAGTTAAACAAAGATATTACACTCGTTTTTTATTCTCCAGCTGTTGTGTTCCACACCACTGACTTCCCCGTTACTGACTCCTGCCCACCTGCTGTTTAGCCTTAATCTGATTAGTGTACAAAAGGGGTGCCACGAGAACCGAGAACTTCTTTTCTCTACAGTAACTTAGAAAAGGCATAGGTGGAGCTGTTCCCATGCCGATACCAGGATGAGAAATGCTTCCGATACGGCCAAAAATACAGGAATGGGTATCAACGAGTAGGCTCGTCAATGCTCCGGTGCGATGTCACGTTGTTACATTGTTTATCAGCTCGTTTACGCCACACAGGAACTACAACAAGTGTCACTCATTACCCGATCCATACATCCCGCCCAGGCGGCAACCTCCAACTCTAAAAAGTGAAGCCGATGCAGAAGTGTCTTAAAACCTGCATTCTCTCTAGTGTCCACCAGGGGGCTGCTACTCTGGTTGTATAGAAGTCTATGAGAAAATGACTCTACTTCTCTCTTGATTTATTACCTCAGTAAACATTGTAAACATGAGTTTATGGTCTCAATCACTAGTTTGAAGTCTCTCCTCCTCAGTTCAAATATGGTCATTTCCATTCACTGGTTGCAAAAAGCCAAGACGGCAACGGCCAAAATGTCGAACTCAAGGCTTCAAAACGTCAGTCTAGTGGACACAGTCATGACGACTATGTCCACTTCTTATATATAGTCTATGATCCTGACTGATCGCTACTAAACATGTCCACACTAGTACTACACAGCTGTGGTTCAGCACTCTATTGGTCACTGATAACGCTACATTGTGAACAACAATGTAGCGTGAAATAGTCATGAGAGCTAGTTAGCGTTAGTGGTTAGCAGCCATATCCAAAACACCTAGCTAATCTGAGCTAACGTTAACGGGAGGTGCCATTGACTTGCATTATGATGGCACTATTCAGTAAAAAATGTTATTTGGCAAAGGTAAATTTTAACGATTTCATGATGTGTTCAAATGTAACCTTGTAAAATGCAGCTTTTGGCGAGAAACCTGAATAAATCCAGTTTTTTGATAAAGATATTTTCACAGCAATATGAAATAGATATTAGAGAGGGAATTATGACCCATTTAACTTCCTAAAACCCCTATGCAAACAGTAATACAGGGTTGTAATTTGGGCATAGAGTATCATGAATTTCCACTGCTATTGGTATCGACTTCTACATTTCTGGTATCGCGACTAAACTAGTGTGCAGTGCATGTATCAGAACTGAAAAACAAGGTTGCTGTTAGAGAACATCTAACAGACATGAATCACTTCATCGCCTTATCTCAGCCGTAGTCTCTCTGACGAAGAGAGACAAATGATACAAGCTTATGAACCACAAATCATCGGGCCGGGAGGTTTGTTTTGGGAAGATATTTATAGCATCTCTTCAGCCAGGGATGCTTGCATCAATCCTCTCTGCTGGCAGCAGCTACAGATAAAACCTCTGCAGGAGTTCATTTCTATAAAGTACATTACACACACACGCACACACACACACACACACACACACACACACACACACACACACACAC
>NW_022281284.1:0-12465 GCF_004355925.1 Anarrhichthys ocellatus | reverse complement strand
GTGTGTGTGTGTGTGTGTGTGTGTGTGTGTGTGTGTGTGTGTGTGTGACTGACCAATAAGAGTCCTGTATCCGTTATCCAGACACATCAATGGACCTCCAGAGTCGCCCTGAAAAAAACATGTTCAAACTATATTAACAAAAACAACAATAAACAATACACCAGGACCAGGAAGCAGGATCAGTAAGGTAACTTCAGAGTAGAACCGTTCAGGGAACCAGATAACCATGACTGTCTAGGTGGTGGTTCTAGGTCTAGGTTTAGGTCTAGGTGGCCCAGGTGAGTCCAGGTGGTCTAGGTTACCTGACAGGAGTCCACCCCCCCCTCCAGGTACCCGGCACACAGCATGCTGGAGGTGATGTTGTACTCAGGTAACTGAAGCTGACACTGATCCTGAACCAGCAGAGGAACCTCAGCCTCCTGGAGAACATCTAGGAGAGAACCTGAGAGAGACAGACAGGTGGAGAGGGAGAAACAGACAGGTGGAGAGATAAACAGACAGGTGGACAGGGAGACAGACAGGTGGTGAGAGAAACAGACAGGTGGAGAGAGAGACAGACAGGTGGAGAGAGAAACAGACAGGTGGAGAGGGAGACAGACAGGTGGACAGGGAGACAGACAGGTGGTGAGAGAGACAGACAGGTGGAGAGAGAAACAGACAGGTGGAGAGGGATACAGACAGGTGGAGAGAGACAGACAGGTGGAGAGAGAAACAGACAGGTGGACAGGGAGACAGACAGGTGGTGAGGGAGACAGACAGGTGGAGAGAGAAACAGACAGGTGGAGAGAGAAACAGACAGGTGGAGAGGGATACAGACAGGTGGAGAGAGAAACAGACAGGTGGAGAGGGATACAGACAGGTGGAGAGAGACAGACAGGTGGTGAGAGAAACAGACAGGTGGTGAGAGAAACAGACAGGTGGACAGGGAGACAGACAGGTGGTGAGGGAGACAGACAGGTGGAGAGAGAAACAGACAGGTGGAGAGGGATACAGACAGGTGGACAGGGAGACAGACAGGTGGACAGGGAGACAGACAGGTGGTGAGAGAAACAGACAGGTGGAGAGAGAGACAGACAGGTGGTGAGGGAGACAGACAGGTGGAGAGAGAGACAGACAGGAGAGACTGTATATGTAGTATGTAGTATTTATACTATATATAGTATAGTATGTATAGTATATATACTATATATAGTATGTATCCTGTAATTGTATTTACTGTATAGTGTGTGGAGTATCTATGGTACACATACTATATATACTCTACTACTATATAGTAGTAGATTAAAGATACTATGTGTAATATGTATAGTATATAAAGCATGTGTAGTATGTGTAGTGTATATAGTATAGAAGAGTATACATAGTGTGTATTATTTATAGTATTTTATAATAACCTTGCTCAGCGTCTCGACCCCATCCAGCGATCAAACATCTGGTTCCAGCTGTGAAGTCCTGACCTTCAGCAGGTAAACAGAGCGGCTGGATGAGCTCTGTAAAACATTATTATTATTATTATTAATATTATATTAATTTATTATTGTATCATTATGATATTATTTTTATTTGTATAATTATATTATTATTATGCTTATATTATTATTGAATTAGTGTTGTTACTGACGAGTGAAGCTGATTGGTTGTTAATATATAAATTTATTCGTGTTGTTACTGACGAGTGAAGCTGATTGGTTGTTAATATATAAATTTATTCGTGTTGTTACTGACGAGTGAAGCTGATTGGTTCATCCAGGTGCATCATGACGATGTCGGCCTGTTTGGTTCGTCTGTTGTATTTTCTGTTGAAGACGATCCGATCGACTCGTCGGGTCTGAACCTCTAAAGAGTTTCTGTCACTTTGAGAGTGAAGACCGAAAACAGCCGACCACGAATCAAGATGGACGTTCTTCCTGTGGAACAAAACATGGACAGAAAATAGAAAAATAAAAAAGTAAAATGTGTTTATTTACATTCAAGGTGAAAATAAGACTTAATTTGTCATCAGTTACTTTTTTCATTTAAGTAGAACTTTAAGCTTCAGTTTCAGGTTTTACTTAAATGTGTAGCATTCATAAAATACATGAAAATATAATCAAAACAGCAGTATTCCCTTTACACAGCAGCAGTTATAACACAGTTATAATGATTCTGATCATAGATATTCAGCCGGTGTTCACAACTTTATCTTCATGTGTGTAAGAGATGATATTTAAATATACTTCTTGAAAACTGCAAACCTATCTACGTCATGTTTTTATGTTTGTTAAATTCTCAGTAGCGATAACTAAATGATGCTTATTATACATATTACAAACAAAACACTTTAAAAACTCTAAAAAAATAATTTAAATTAAAGCTGCAAGCAGCATTGATCGGGCCCTCGCAACTTCACGCGCGTCGAGGGTACTGGCATGTCTCTGGTTGATGCGGCCGTGCATTTCTGTGACCATGTCACTCTGCGTGCACGAGTTAGATGATATTTCCTGCGTAGACCAGCAGCGTAGCAAGATCATGTTGCCAGGTCTTCAGCCTAAAATGTTTTGAGTGTACCTCCGATACAATCATAAATATAAGCCTGTTAAGATCATTAAGAAAATGAATGTGTGTGAATGTGCTTCAGTGTTTGTAACATAACAGACTGTCAGTTTACTGGGATGGGGTTCAACTCCCTGCAGTGTCCTGCTGATTGTATTTGGACTTACATGAAAGTTAACAAAACAGTAGTGCCATTTGCTGTTACTTGAACACTTTAATTTAACACTGTTTTCATTTTAAGTTCTTCTGTAACTTTAGATTGTTGTGTGAAGGATTCATTGTAACGTTTAACCTGATTGTCATGAAGAAGCTCTGGACAGATCATTTATACTAATGCCCACTGACATGGTTTGAAAATGCACTGTTATCTAACGTTTGCTCTCCAAGCATCTTAGTTTGCACATATTTAGATCAGAGAAGTCTTTTTCTCATGGTGTGCCCACAAATGCGATAATAATGTGTTAACTAGCCTAGTACTAATAAATATATAATATATATATTTTTATTATTTATATAAATTAATAAAGTATTGTTCTCTCACCCGTAAACACAATGTGCAGCGGTCAGCAGCCAGTCTCGATCAATCAGTGAAGCTCCACACACGTGACCCCCCTTCCACTGCAGAGAGACTATCCATGGCCACGCCCCCTTCACAGCGTCGACCCCCCCGACCACTCTGACGTCACCTGACAGGTATCAACAAACACAAACTACAGTCATGATCCGACCAACCAGAGGAGGTCAGATTCTAACTGATAGGAGTCTGTTACCTTCACCGGGTTTCCTCTCTGCTGATTGGTCCATCTCCTTCGTCTCATTAGTGACATAACGAGTACCACAAGCTAAAACAACACAGAGTCAATCCTTATAAAAAAAGTTAGTTTCACCTGAAACAGCCTTAAGATGACTTAACTTTAGTGTTTATCAGTGTACTCACGTTGGTTGTCACAGTTCAGAGAAATCACTTCTTCACTGACGCAGGTTTCACTGTAAAAACAACAATCACTCATTATCTTCTATTGGATAAACTCAGGTCTTATGACTCGACTTCACTTCCTGCATCTTATTCTGGATCTGGTTGTAATTCATTCCTGAGGTCTCGTTTTGGTTAGTTGTAGTTGTAGTTGTTGTTGTTGTTCTACTTCTAGTTGTAGTTCTGGTTGTAGTTGTAGTTTTAGTTATTTGCCTTAGGGTTCCATTGCTATCTGGTTGATATTCTAGTTGTGATTCTGGTTCTGGTTCTAGTTTAAGTTCTAGTTCTATTGTAGTTAAGGTCCAGATCTGGTCTTCAGTACCTGATACTGGTATTCAGTGTCCCGTTACTGGTGAGCGTGATGGCTGTAAACGGTGAATCTTGTGGCCGAGCCGGCAGCAGTGTGGTTTTCCCCGACCTGCAGTGTCAGGAACAACAGATAGATCTGAGTCTTTTCTTTGACCCACTAGAGAGTTACCTGTATCCCAGGTACTGACAGGTGAAGTCAGACAGGTGAGAGTTACCTGTATCCCAGGTACTGACAGGTGAAGTCAGACAGGTGAGAGTTACCTGTATCCCAGGTACTGACAGGTGAAGACAGACAGGTGAGAGTTACCTGTATCCCAGGTACTGACAGGTGAAAACAGACAGGTTAGAGTTCCAGGTGTCAGCACACACGGTGAGCAGCAAGGAAACAAGTTGAAACTGAAGACGGCTGGAACTGTTCACCTGCAACACAACTGAAACACACAGACACACGTAATTGTCTAACACACCTGTATTGTGATAATAAACATTAAGGTGAATTAATTGATCGACTTACCACAGTCGCCCTCATCGGAGGCATCGGGACAGTCGACCTCGCCGTCACATAGACCGTTGCCATCGATACAACTTCCTGTCTGACACCTGAACTGACCGACTGCGCACGCAGCTGATCACAAACAATCAACGATCAATAAACAATAATAATAATATAATAATCAATAACACAGACATGTGACCCTGAGCTCACCTGGTGACCCCAGGTTGATCCCTGAGGTGAAGTTGGCTCTGAATCCTCGGCCGTGATCTGATTCGTCCGTAAAGAACCAGACTGTCATCTGATTGGTCGATGAGAACAACTCGTGGGCGGGGCCGGCGCTGCCAGTGAGGACAGCTAGAACAAGTTACCTGTACATTGTTACCTGAAGCAGAACAGTCACCTGTATACACACACACACACCTGGGGAGGAGGAAGCTGAAAAGGATTATGGGTAAAACATAACCTCACCAAGTAAATTGGAGTTTGGCCCCGCCCCATCTCGCACCTCTACGATGTCATAGGTCGCTTCGACATCAAAGTCAAGGAAGTGGAGCTGGATGTTTCGACCCTCACCTGCATGTAGAGTCCACACACCTGCAGCAGCAAAGGATCATGGGTAAGGTGAGGCGAGTTTGAAAACATCAATTTTTCTTTGTTACAACCAGTGAAGATCAGTACAGAGATATAAGTCAAGTATTATAAGTTATTAGTAAAAGTACAGGTATTAGTACATGTAAGAAGTAGTACAACGTTTAAAGTGTACTCACACTGAGCCTCGTTTCCATAGGATTGTGGGTAATTTGGCGAGCTGAAGGTGGAGTTTGGCTCCCAAATGTCAAAGGGTCCTCCACAGTCAGCTGGACCAATCAGAGCAGAGGGAATCAATCACGTTCAATCATGTTCTTCATACGCTCACATTCTGGACCATTTTGTCAAATTGATCGTCTGTGTTGTAGTTTCATTGTATTGATATTCTTTAAGCACAACGTAGAGTGTCTCTGGATCCACGTTTTTTTTTTTTGATCGAGGCTCTTTCCTACCTGTATAGGGGTGTGGTCTGTGTCTTACCTGGTATATGGACGTGGTCTGTATCTTACCTGGTATAGGGGCGTGGTCTGTGTCTTACCTGTATAGGGCCGTGGTGTGTGTCTTACCTGGTATAGGGGGAGGGGTTGCTGGAGGAGGCACATTGGTTGGTTCTGGGGGGGCGGAGCCACAGGGCTCAGACGTCAGTGTGATGTCATCCAGAGCGATATCATTCCTCACCCCTCCTTTCTTCAGCCCTTCAAACACCACCTGCAGAGGTCAGAGGTCAAACTGATTGAGTGATTATTGATCAGCTGACTAACGATCACTTCCTGTTTGACGTCACTGACCGTGGTCTCTTTTGTCAGGTTCAGGGTCACCTGGCCGTAGTTCCAGTTGTCTCCATAGTTCCCGTCTCTTTGGAACACCACTGAAATAGCAGGTTGAGACAGAAAGACTCTGAGACGGTGGACGTCTTCACCAAACATGTGGTACCTGAGGACAGGTGTTCATTTATTGTTTAAATAACTTCTTTCTTTTCTGGCTCGTTTACTTTTTGTCTGTTTTTTTATGTTAACTTGTTAATTGTTCTGTTGTTTTCGTACAATCAGTTTTGTGACTTTCTACACAATAGTTTATTTGGGGACTTTCAGGATTTAGAGTGCATTATAGCACAGAGACAGAACTGGTGAAAATATCTCATGAACTTCTAATTGATCCGACAAATTATTATAATTAGTTTATGTTGCTGTTGTTTACCAAAAGCTCAGACACAGTGGCTGAGTGGGAGGAGTCAGAGGGAGGCTGTGGATCCTGAAGCTCTTCAGCCATTGGCCGGGACTCAGAGGAGTGACCACGTAGAAACCTGAACCAGACACACAACACCATCAAAACTACTGATGCTGCTACAAACAACAACAACAACAACAACAACAACATATAAATATATTGTTTGATGACATCATTATAAAGACTCACCTGAGCCATTACTCAGCGTGTGGTCGACACTTGGGCCGCTTAGTGGAGGGAATGTGGAGCCGCTGGTTCGAATCCAGTCTCCATCATCATCATAGTCCTGCTGCTGCCTCCAGAAACACATGCCCTGCTCAAAGGTACAGGTCAGCTTCTCCTCGTCTGAACACACACACACACACACACACACACACACACACACAGCTCAGGTACAGTACCACACTTTACAGTTATACATATTAAATATAATAATAATAAAATGTTACTGGAGAGGTCAGAGAGGTTGGCTGCTCTGTAGGTGGCGTTGAACCCTGACAGATTGTTAAAGTCATCAGAGATAAACTCCACCGTTGATTGGTCGGTCAGCAACCATACGGTCCCAAGAGGGGCGGAGCCTGAGAGCTCAGCTGTCAATCATATGAGAAGATGTGTGGTCAGGTTGTAAAAACTGATCCATAAACACACACACTGTTGTCCTCTGTGTTTGTGTGTGTGAGTGTGTGTGTGTGTGTATGTGTATGTGTATGTGTATGTATATGTGTGTTTACCTGTCAGATATTTCTCTGCGCCGATGTTTTCATAAAGTTTCAGAACGTCGATATTTTCTTCTGTTTCAAAATGGTGGAAGTTGATCTGAACAGAAAACCCTGGATCGACTCTGAAAACATTGTTTTACTGTCAACAACCCGCTTTTATTGTGAAAGTCTGTGCAGTGTGTGTGTAGGTGTGTGTGTGTGATCTCATGTTTTACCTGACGATCCAGCGACAAAAGCTGTTGTTTTTGTACGTTTCTGAGACGTCTGATGAACTGAAGGAACCAATCAGATCGCTCAGAACGAACTGTCCGTCACACGCCGTCACTATAGATAGATACATTTTGATAACTTAATAAACTAACCTTTTATACAAACTAGGTTTTATATATATACTGTATATACTGTATATATTTATATCATCATCATCTTCATCACTGACCACAGCGAGCTGCGTCTTCATCAGAGTCATCATCACAGTCATGGACTCCGTCACAGAGCTGATCGATCAGAACACACGTTGATCGATCGTCACATGACGTCTGGTGAGGAGGACACTTTACTGAGAAGTTTAATAAAACACGTATATTAGAAAACAGACTTCATACCAGAAAATACAATGAAACTCATCTCATTACAACATTTAGAATTAATGTAATTTCACAAATGTATTGATATTAATCTTTTTTCTTTCAAATCAAAGTCATCAATAAAACAAGAAAAATATAAATGTTAAGAGTAGACCCATATAATAAAATCTAAACAATATAAAATAACTAACTTATATGTTTGATTCAAAGAAATCAGATTTTCCTGATTGTGATCTTGGTCATGAATAGAAGATCTTTGACAGAACAGTTTGTGTTCTGGTTATAAGTGAAGTTTAAAAAAAACTTTGAAGTTTAAAGAAACTTCAGAGACATTAAAGGTAATTCAAAGAGAATTTAAAAATACTTGAAAGAAAGTTTAGAGAGAGTAAAAAGAGACATTTAAAGTTAGTCTGTCGAGAGTTTAAATAGAGTTCAAAGAGTTTAAATAGATTTTCTCACCTGTTGTAGGTGAGACGCTTGTCGGAGCAGCTGTTAAACGTTTCAAGATTATTTAAATATTTTAAATAGAGGTCAAAGAAATTTTAACGAAAAGTTTAAAGAGGCCTTAAAGGGAGCTTAAAACCAACATAATTAAAAAATAGTTCTAACATCGTTTTAATAGAGATCAAAGAAACTCCAGGTAAAGTTAAAATAGAGTCCAAAGAAAGTTTAAAGAGAGTTCAAAGATATTTTCTCACCTGTTGTAGGTAAGATGCTCGTTGGAGCAACTGTTGTTAAATGATTTAATTATATTTTTAAAAAGTTCAAAGAAACAAAGTTCACAAAAGTTTAAAGAGGGTTTAAAGGAGCTTAAATACAGGACCAACATAATTTAAAAAGAGTTCTAACATAATTTCATTAGAGAGCAAAGCAAGTTCAGGTAAAGTTGTTAGGAGTTCAAATCTAGTCCAAAGAAAGTTTAAAGAGTTTGAAGAACCTTTAGAGGGACATTGAAGGGAATTTAATTTAAAGTCTTAAAATAATTTGAAGAGAGTTTAATGTAAGTTCAAAGTTCAAGTTAGTTTCAAGACACATTTAAAGTTAGTTCAAAGAGAGATTTAAAATTAGTTCAAAGAGACATTTAAAATTAGTTCAAAGAGACATTTAAAATTAGTTCAAAGAGACATTTAAAATTAGTTCAAAGAGACATTGAAAGTTAGTTCAAAGAGACATTGAAAGTTAGTTTAAAGAGACATTTAAAGTTAGGTCAAAGAGACATTGAAAGTTAGGTCAAAGAGACATTTAAAGTTAGGTCAAAGAGACATTTGAAGTTAGTTCAAAGAGACATTTAAAGTTAGTTYAAAGAGACATTKAAAGTTAGTTCAAAGAGACATTGAAAGTTAGTTYMAAAGAGACRTTTKAAGTTAGTTCAAAGAGACATTTRAAGTTAGTTCAAAGAGASATTKAAAGTTAGTTCAAAGAGASATTTAAAGTTAGTTCAAAGAGASATTKAAAGTTAGTTCAGAGACAATGAAAGATAGTTTAAAGAGACATTTAAAGTTAGTTSAAAGAGACATTTRAAGTTAGTTCAGAGACAWTKAAAGTTAGTTSAAAGASACATTTAAAGTTAKTTKAAAGAGACATTTAAAGTTAGTTCAAAGAGACATTGAAAGTTAGTTCAAAGAGACATTGAAAGTTAGTTCAAAGAGACATTGAAAGTTAGTTCAAAGAGACATTGAAAGTTAGTTCAGAGACATTTAAAGTTAGTTCAGAGACATTGAAAATTAGTTCAGAGACATTGAAAATTAGTTTAAAGAGACATTTAAAGTTAGTTTAAAGAGACATTTAAAGTTAGTTCAAAGAGACATTGAAAGTTAGTTCAAAGAGACATTTAAAGTTAGTTCAAAGAGACATTTAAAGTTAGTTCAAAGAGACATTTAAAGTTAGTTCAAAGAGACATTTAAAGTTAGTTCAAAGAGACATTGAAAGTAAATCTATAGAGTTTAAATAGAGTTTAAAGATTTTAAATTGATTTTCTCACCTGTTGTAGTTGTAATGCTTGTAGGAGCAGCTGTTAAAAGTTTCAAGATTATTATGAAGATAATTTTAATAGAGTTAGTACATTTTTTAAAAACAATTTCAATACAATTTGATAGAGTTTAAATAGAGTTTAAAGAAAGTTTAAATAGATTTTCTCACCAGGTGGTGAGACAGTTGTCGGAGCAGCTGTCTCGTCTTGTTTCTCTGAAGGAACAAATATGAGTCAAAAAAAACTTATAATATGATCTAATCTGACCTCACAATGACCTCACACTCACCTGTGATATGAATGCTGTTTCTGTCGATCACCAATCCTTTATCCCCGCCCTCCTGAAGCCCCGCCCCCAGCTGCTGCTCTGTCTCCTTCACATCGATCAGCTGATTGAACCAAACATCAAAGTTCACCACCACACTGCCCCGGCTGAGGAGAAACAATCAATAAAGATTGAAACATCAACTGATCAATACATTTATCCAAACTTTAATTTGATTTCATCTGTCAGAATCATCATCTGTTTGCCTGTATGAATATAAATATAAATACCTATATATATATATATATAATATATATAAATATCTGACCTGAAGTATAAAACGTGACACGACTTGAACTCCAGTCTGATGTCACTGTGACCGAACGCCTCCGATACCTGACGACCAATCAGAAAACAGACTGACATCAGGTGACTTAACAAAGAACTCAAAGACAGATTATGACATCATTCACACCTGATGTCACTGACACCTGACGTCATCAGTTAACACAGTTACCTGTTAAAGCTAAACACCGGTGACCTCTATGGCCGACACTATAATACTATTATACTACCACAGATTTAAATGTGAATAAACTCATACCTCTGAGTCTAAGTAGCTGTTCTTCATAATGTCTAAATTGGTGTGTACTTTATAGTGTCTCTACTTAGTGTGTACTTTATAGTGTATATACTTGGTGTGTACTTTATAGTGTATGTATTGGTGCATACTTAATAGTGTATATACTTTGTGTGTACTTTCTAGTGTTTATACCTATTGTGTACTTTATAGTGTCTCTACTTAGTGTGTCCTTTCTATTTTCTATATTTAGTGTGTACTCTATAGTACAGCAGGGGTCTTCAACGTTTTTTAGGCCAAGGACCCCCAAACTGATAGAGAGATGGAGCAGGGACCCCCGACTATATATATTGTATAAAAATGTGTTTTATATTAAACTGGGCCTAGTACCATGTACAAACATACCTCTTTATTGTGCATTCAATATTAAGCTATTCAAATAATACATAGGTCCATATATTCATGTCTTTATTTTAAACATGTGCAAGGTACAGTGAGTATGGAGGCCGTGCCACTGACATCTATAAACACACCTTGTCAGCTGATACCAATATCAACATTGTCTGTCAATTGCATGATAATCATCATACAAGCTATTCAAACTGATGTTTTCATTTTAAACATGAATGTGGAAATGAAAATGAGTGATGGCCTATTAGTGCCACTGCCATGCATAAACATACCTGTTATCTTGCATACAATACTGAACTATTACAATAATGGGCACATTCATGTTTGGAAAAAATATATATAAAAAAAAAAAAGAAAAACAATTGTCTAATCATCCAAAAATTTCGCAGACCCCCTGTTGAAGACCTCTGCTCTACAGTGTGTATAATTAGTGTGTACTTTAGACTGCCTATTTTGGTGGGTACTTTATAGTATATATACTTAATGTGTACTTCCTAGTGTCTACACTTAAGGTGTACTATATTGTGTCTATATTTAGTGTGTATTTTATAGTGTCTACATTTAATGTGTACTTTTTAGTGTGTATTTCATATTGTCTAACCTATTGTGTACTTGGCTATACTCAGCATGTACTTAATGTGTATTTATTAATGTCAAATTATTACACATGCATACACTGATCAATACTAACCCTCTCCCTTTGCTGTCTTTCACAATAAAAGCTGATGATGTAAGCAGTTGCTTGATGTTAAACCTACCTGTTATTTTCAAAATAAAAGCCCATGATCTCACCAGCTGTTGGATGTCGTAAGCCAAAGATTTAAACTGCAGACTGCTGGAGTTCTTCAGCTCTTCAGAGAAAACAGCTCCTTCTATGATCGACATCCGACCGCTGAGCACTGTTGGTTCACCTCAACACACAAACAGCAGCAACACAGTGATCAGTAATATCCTCTGACACCTGATCGGTTATTAAAGATTATTAAAACCATGTTTACCTTCAGTCTCCAGGCTGATCCATGAAACTACAATCAGTCCGACACAACAGGTGAGAAGAAGTAAAGACACGATGGAGAGGAGAAACTCCAGAGACGACAGAGCTCGCTTCATACTGACAACTGTAATCAATCAATCAATCAATATATCAATCAATCAATATATCAATCAATATATCAATCAATCAATATAGCAATCAATCAATCTTCAGCTTCTTGTTAACATGAAGAATCAGACTCACCTGTGTCTCCTGCTGCAGACTTAGTTCACCTATTAATGACTGATCGTCTTTTATTGAGCTGAAGATGACTAATGGCTCATAATCAATACAGCAGATAATAATGACGATAATAATGATAATCATTAACAATGTTAGACAGTCAGAGAAGAACTGCTGACACTGTTAATACTGCAAAATATAAAACCTTTAAAATACTGCAACAACAAATAAAAACTCATATTATTTAGAATATTAAAACACAAGGATATTAGGTTAATAATAATTATATGAATAAAGTATTGACTATAATATATAACGTGTGTATTTAAATGTATAAATTATAAATTATTAAATAACTCAGTTAATAAATTAATCCGTTAACTTTATCTTTTAAATCACAATAACTTATGAAATCTTTAAACATGAATAATGTGACATTAACAAGCTTTACCTTCATGAACTACTTCCTGTTGTGTTTCTTCTTTATCAGAGTGTGAAGTCCAGCAGCAGTAAACCTGTCATCAGGTAATCTACTTCATGAGGCTCCGCCCCTAAACTCACCTGACAGGTCGGCCCTCATTATACTATATATA
>NW_022281283.1:0-11896 GCF_004355925.1 Anarrhichthys ocellatus | reverse complement strand
CCAAAGATGTGATAAACCACAGTTAATTTATGTTTTAACAGGGGGGGGCAATCACTTTTTCACACAGGGCCATGTAGGTTTAGATTTTTTTTTTCCCCCTTAATAATAAAAACCTTCATTTAAAAACTGCATTTTGTGTTTACTTGTGTTATCTTTGTCTAATATTTAAATTTGTTTGATGATCTGAAACATTTAAGTGTGACAAACATGCAAAAAAATAAGAAATCAGGAAGGGGGCAAACACTTTTTCACACAACTGTATACTCCCTCTACTGGGATCGCCCCAGGTGCACCTCCCCATCAGACTTGCCAGAACACCTCCAGGCACGAGGAACATTAAAAGGTGGCTCTGTTTCACTGAAGCGTCCCAGTAAACCATGCTACACAGCACTGGAACTGACAGCCAGTATTAATCTCATCAATTGCACCTGTGTCTTTCCTCAAAATGCTCCTCTGTGCCAGATGAAGAGACAATATTGGGCTTGAAAGTTGTCCTTTCCCAAATGTTATAAAGAATAAACCCTGTAAGACAGTGTAGCGTGTTCTTTGGGAGACACATGTCACAATGGCTGCCATAAAAAATAGCTGTTGCAGTGCGAGGAGAGGATCATAGGGAGGGGTGTCACATGTCTCATGATGTGCCAACTTAAATCGAATAACAACATTTTTAGTTCATTGAGTAAAACGGTGGCCGATTTGATTGGACATGTGTGGTGGAGGTGAACAGACCAAAACCCATTTAGGGTTCAGAGTGTGGAAGTCTGAAACTGTTTTATCTCACTGTGGTTATCTTTATAGCATTATCATTCCATATTACCTACTTGCTACATTTGAATGTTAAAATAACCTCAGCAGATAAAAATGTTTTAAAAAATGAAAAAGCTGAAGAACCCTGATCGTTGTTTTAGCTGTCACGTACGCATCATAATGCAGCCTCCGTTAACGTTAGCTGTTAGATCCGTTAGGACTGTGCAGCCCATCGGCTGCTAACAGTTAATGTTAACTAGCTCTCCACCTGCCGATTTGTTGCTCACAATGTAGCATTATCAGGTAAAAAATATAGAGTGCACAAAAGTGTTCAACCATAGTTGGTAGTCCTAGTTTGCTCATGTGCAGTAGTGATGAGGCAGGATGTACGGATCGGGTAGTGAGCAACATGTGTTGCTGCTCCTGTGTAGTGTTAATGAGCTGATAAATGATCCGATCATGTGACATCTGATCGGTGCATAATACTCGATCCAGCCTTGTAGGCTGTATCGGAGGCGTTTCTGATACTGATATTGGAACAACTCTATTGTCAGTACACTAAAACATGTTAACAAAACATCATGAACTGATTTGACTTGAACGATAATTTAGTGGGAAAAGCAAATAGGAGAGGCCAACTCTCAAGAATATTTGAAGACAGTAATCATCTCTTAAAGCTGTACCACTTTAAGACTGTGCAGACTGCAACTGGACTGCTGAGATAAAATGTATGAAAAAGTGATTTACATAATCTGCTGCATGATTTTAAAGCTGTTACTCCTGTTCTATGAGGTCTTGAGAACAAGATTATGCCATCTTTTTTAAGCAACAGCTGGTGTTACTGAAGGGAGAAAAAAAAAAAAAAAAAAAAAAAAAAAAAAAAAAAAAAACTTGCTTTCCCAAAATCACATATTTCTGCATGTACTTGCAAACCACAATCCTTGATCTTTAACCATTGGACGGCAAGTGTCCACAAGTGGGGCACTGTTCAGCAACAGAACCAGAAACTGGTGCTGAGAACTGAAATTTACCACATGCCAGTGAGTTCCGACTGTGGGTGGCGTGTTTGAGATTTTCCCCAGCTTCTCTGTCACGTTAACGACCACAGTTTGTTCTTTTCTCCGTTAGAGCTCACTCTGAATTGTGAAACAGTGATGAGTAGCTGGGTGATGTTGAAATCCTTCATTCTGACCCTTTATGTTTAAGTGAGACTTGTGAATAAAGGACACACCGGGGGCGTGACAAATAAACAGCACAAAAATCCTAAAAACTCAAATATTATATGTCAAGGTCTTTTAGTGTGAAAGGTAAGAACGGAAGGAGTGGACCTGGTCTGAGTTGGCTTTTTCAAAGTTGAAAGGAGGAATAAAGTTCAGTCTGTGAAGCTTCCATGTTGTTATTTCAGAAATTCTGCACAACGTGATTGGTTGATGCCTTCACTTGCGGCTCGAAAGGTCAGAAAAATCACCCTCGTTACGGAAAAAAAATTACATTGCTTTTTTTCGCCGCATATTTCTGTTCTCTGTGAAAGTACCCATGAGAAAAACAATAGTTAATAAAAACAAACAACAACTACTGACGTGCAGATAAATTGCAAAAATGTGTCACCTGCGATTTATTATTTGTATAGGGCTTTTATTGTGAAATGTAAGAAAGGATGGAGTGGATCCGGTCCGCTCTGACTTCGTTAAGGTTGAAAGGAGTAATAAAGTTAGCCGTCTTGGTTCGGACTAAGGAGCCTCCGTTGTTGTTTCATACATATATGCCCAACTTTATTTGTTGATGCCTTTATTCGCAATGCCAAAGATAATAAAGAATTAACACCATTCTCAAAAATATGATGTTGCTTTTTCACAAAGAGTTGGAAAAAATATATTGAGGCGCAAATGAATCCCATGAGAAAACCGGCCAAGGTGTGTACAGAACTTAAGGGTGATTAAGTAGATGGAAGGAAAAGGGAGTGAGATACTTTTCATGTACGTGGCTCAACACATATGAAGAAGTGTGTGAGCGCGAGTGAATGTGTGTGTAATTGGTGCGTATTAACGCATCTGTTGAAGCCGGCAGATTAACTGGACCAAAGCCTTCCTTCACTCACTCCCTTCTGCAAGGTCTGTAGGTAAGGCGGTCAATCCTAAACCTGTCAGACCCTCTCTCACACACACACACAAGTGTCAGCACTTTACTGGTTTCTCCATTCACAGGCCTCAACTAGTGTATGAAGGCCCTGCTGTGCTTATAAGCCCCAGCGAGACAAGCATGTTAAGCTAATGGACAGGCCACACTGCCTTTGAAGGCATTCTCTGACATTATTGAGTTGTGAGTCTGTTTAAGTGCAATATGTAAAAGAAAACTATAGTGTGCGGCAGGAATGAGTCCTAAAACTAAAATGAGTCAGTGTATTTTTGCACTTTTCAGTTTTTTCGAATAGAATTTCATTTAGATGCCTGAATGAAATTGCATGGTCCGGATCCTATCACGGATCAGAGTCACGGATCGGATCAGCACAAAAGAAAAAAGGGACCAAATATAACTTTTAGAGATCCCCGATCTCATTTTTTTGCCCCCGATACTAATTAACAACAATTGATCCATATGAACAGATACAGATCTCTTTGTTGTGTGATGGATTTATTCCAGTTTCTCACCAACACTACATTTTACGAGATTACATGTGAACACATCATGACATCATAATTTACCTTTGCCCAGTACTCATGTTTGTTTACTGGACAAAGCCTGAACGCATCACAATATAACTGAAAGGAACCTTCGTTTGTTAGCCATTAGCAGTGCTGCTAATGTTACTAGCTGTTTTCCTGTCAATTTAAACAGGGATTGGTTGTTTACAATATAACATTATCAGAGATCAGCAACTATAAAAGCATATATCACATATTTTACTAAATATTGGCGGATAACGAAATTTTATTTTACACTGTGATAGTTAAAGTTAAACTCTGTAATTAATCTGCGGTTCACATGTGTGCCGAACCGCAAGGGGGGGGGGATCAGTACGGATCACAGATCGACAACGGTCCGTTACACCACTAATTTACCACGTGAGCCTTTTACTTCTGCTGATTGCATTCACGGTTCAAAAATCATAAAAGTGGTGTCCATTTGTGAAGATTATCACGCTTAGACTAAAGGCATATTTCCAAAAACAAGGGTCTTCCGCTGTGTTTTCTGCGTGGATCAGAGCAGTATTTACCCCTCCGATACTCCAATGCTAATGTTGCTAGTAGTTGATCGCCACATTTCAGAGACTCAAACTGTGTTTTTGTAACAAACGAGGGAGTTGCATCTGCATGCTGATATTTTGCCAAGTGAATAGACCCATCTGTTTATTGTGTGGTCTCTATATGTGACAAACAAACACAGGACTTTCACTCAGGGAACCGGCGTTCGCGTCGCTTCAGGGGTGGTCGGGTGGTGGTTGATCAAAGTGTTGTGTAGTGGATAAGCCACTCTGATAAGAATTTAATTCCAGGGGAAACCTGGGGAATCGAAAGCCAGAGAAACTTTAAAAGAACGGTTCAACTCTAACGCGATGTCCTGCATGCAACTCAAAGCTCAGCTTGCAGGGTGAGCTTCCGATCTGCTCTCCTCCCGAGTAGCTTTGGGTGCTGTTAAGTACTGGCCTTGTTACGCATCAGAAGCAGCACGAAGCCGGCATTGCTTCCCCTCTTCTCCCGGCTCCCTTCGGTTCGGATCTGACTCTCAGCTCTGTTCAGCTCTCTACGCTGGCGCTTGTTGATCTTTCCAGGAGTTTCTATTCGATCTGCCAGCTGGACAAAAGGGGCAGGAAGCTGCTATTTCCCACTCAGGGAGAGGCGGATTGGGAAGAGACAGGGAGTTGGATAGAGGGGAGGAAGAAAATAGAGGCTGAAGACAACAAAAGCCACCAGAAGAGCAGTTTCTGGTGGCGTTCATTCTTAATGACCAACTGAGAGCAGAACAACTAGAGCAGCATCCTGGTGAACCCACAGCTCTACATGGGCATGAAAAGCACCTATACAAACACACAAAACCATCATTCCGACTTCCATACCAACAATTATCTTTTTCTTATCTCTCTTATCTTATACCAACAATTGGTTTGGTATCAGAACAAGCAATGTCACAGAGCCACTCTGTCCACCACAGCCAGTAGTGTAGTGTCTGTTCATCAGAAGAAGCAGGAATTTATCAGTTATCTTATAGAAAGTTTTGTGGTAACTTTTGGCCAGCCTCCTATAAGCGTTAATTTGATTTATGATATGTTGAAGTATAATTAGAAAGCTTTAGGAGGCTCTCCCTATTTTCCCTGATGTGCGTTTTTGCACCAGACTCAGCATTTGCCATCTCCAAAACTGAGGTGGTGAACACAAAGTAAGCATGATGGTCGAAAAGTGTGAACGGCCCCAACAATGGCAATGAGACCCAGTTTAAAAAAAATCATGGAATGTTTCTTTAACCCTCTGAACCCCAAGCAGTTTCGGGGTGTTCTTCACTCCAGTCACATTTTCTCTCTGTGGCCTTGATTTTCACTCCAATATAAAAGTCCTGTGGAAACAGCACAACCATGGCTAAAGTAGAGAGGACTCAAACATGTCTTTTGTGCAGTATGACACAGTTCCCATGCCATAAATCATAAAAAAGAAAAAAACACAAGTTGAATTTCTTTGATCATTTCTTTTACAATAATTGGCAAACAATGGAATCTATAGATCCAACATTTTTCCAAGTTGCCAGAAGTGTTACCAATGTTGGGGGAAATGGGAGGCTCCACCTGCTATTCATATTAAACTATTCACATTTCTTAAACCTCTACTTAGAGCCTCTCCTCTCCTCTCTGCTCTGTGTTCAGCAGCCTACAGGTCAGTCGAAGTTTCACTGAATATTTGTCACGTGACTGTTGGTCTCAGCCGAGGCAATCGTGACTTCCTAGTTGCACTGAGGAGCTCAGAATGTAATGCTTTTTACAGAATCCGGTTAAAGTAAACAGTTTATTTAAATGAGACATTTAGAATAAAATGTTTTGATGAAATATCACAATTTTAAGCTTAGTTTCGGTTGCGTTTTCTGACGGAAGCATCACATATGAAGTGTTCAAGGATCGTTGGAAAGACGAAAAAAGCTTCTGGCTAGGATAAACGATGCAGCTTTGGCCAGTGTTTAAAGAAAACATGCTTTTCCATCCCGCCAGCAGGTTTTAGGGTTCAGAGGGTTAGACTGATTCCCGTTTGCCACTGTGTAAGATGGCAGCAAGTATTACTCAAAATACCAGCGTTGCATCTAACATCTTTTGATTATTCCAATCCCATATGCATGCCTATGTTTAGCTTGTAGGTCACACAGAGCACTGGATTATAAAAATAGTTATCTGTATCTAGCAGTAATTTGATTATATTAACAGTCACTCACACACAGCCTGCTGCAGTGAAATACACTGTACAGCTGGATGCCATTACCATGTGTTAATCTGAAACGTCTCGCCATGAGATGTATTAGAGCTCATATTCCAGCCAGTCTGACCTTTGTTATCTCACACACGCACACACACACAGTAGTGCGTAAGGCAGGAATGCTGTTGCATTACACAAAGACAGTTGTACTTTATCACAATTAGTTGGACACAGGACTGGGTAACGACAGCACTATTTGCTCTGGACAGCTCTAAGTGCAGGTGTGGATGCACCCAGAGACGCATTGAGATCCGATCGTTCGGGCCACATTCTTTTAGCAGTTTGTATGCGAATGAATTGCCCCCCCTCCCCTGCATGTTGGAATTTGATCCGGTTACCTGCAGGGCAGGCATCGGCCCAGTCATCTCATACTCCACCATCTGCCCGTTCCCAAACTACAACGGAAAACAATGCTGAGCCTCCGAGTGGAGCCGAGCTTTCACACTTCACCACAATGCCAAGTACAGCAGCGCTGAGGCCAGCCGTCAGTCTTTGCTTTCACAGCCGGGCTTATGCTGTCGGTCCAGCTGGCTGCTTTTAAAATTAAAATTAAATGAATAAATCAGCTCTTCTGTTTCTGTCTAACACTAGTTTTTCCCAAAAAATTTCGGTCACGTCTCAATTACTTTGGTTTGAAATTATAGTAATATTTATTTATAATGCATTTTTGGTTGATTCTATGTTTCATGACGAGGAGTTTATTGCACCATTTGCCAAAGTTACACAGTGTAAGAGTCTATAGTAAATACCTAACATTGCTTAACAACCCAAGTTGCTTTACACATTTTATTAAACTTCAAACTGAATTTTCTGGCTGGACAAACACATACTGCTGCTTCAGGCACAGGCTGGATTATGCTCAAGTTGTAACTGGTCATTTCCCATTGTGCATATAGATCAGGTGGCAACCTCCGGTTCTGCAGAGTTAAGTCGATGCAGAAGTGTCTTAAAACTTGCATTTTCTCTACTAACCAGCAGGGGCGACTCCTCTGGTTGTATAGGAGTCTATGAGAAAATGACTACTTCTCTCTTGATTTATTACCTCAGTAAACATTGTAAACATGAGTTTATTGTCTCAATCTCTAGTTTCAAGTCTTCTTCGATACAGCATGATGTTGATTTAGTAAATGATGGTCCATTTAGCGTCAAACAGACCATAAAGCAGAGAATGCTTTAAGGCAGGCTTACTGTGATTGACAGGTCGCTGGTGCTACCAGAGACGTATACGGCTTCTCTACGTCACTCCTCTGCATTCCAAATATGGTAACTTCTGTTCATAGGTTGTGAAAAATACAACAACATGGCAACAGCCATAATGCAAGATGGCGAAATCGCCGAACTCGAGGGTTCATAACATCAGTTCACAAACCAAAGGGTGATATCACGATGACTACGTCCACTTCTTATATACAGACTATGGATACAAACACTAGAACTTCATTCATACAGCTTTTTCTACAAACATAATCTTCCTGAAAGCAGCTCACTCATCCATCTCTTGTTGCAACATACTCTTTTATGTAAGCCTCCTCTGTTGGAGTTCAGTAACTCTTGAAAACAAAAAGTTTGAAAAGCTTGTGGCTAAGTAGCGCTAGCTTGTTTCCTGCAGGCTAGCATGTTTTCTGCTACGTCAATGAAAATCGGGAATATTTTATTCTTGTTTTAGAGGACAAAACACTTAGTTACTACAAGAAACATCAATAAATGAGTTTAATACTCGTCTCCTCTATAGTCATCAACAAAAAACTATACAGCAACTTTTGTAAAAAGGTTTTACTCCCAAAATCTTTAGTAAACTCTTCTTTGTCAACGGTATTATATGGAGATTAAGTCATAGTTTTAGTTTCATCTCGTCTGTGTCATGGAAAAAATAGGCTGTGACCAATATATTTGGTCACAGCTTTCCTTCATCATAGCTTTGAGAACACATTCAGAAATGGGACAAACAAGCGCTAGCTGACCAACCTTCTTTCTCTTTAAATGTCTGCTGGGTGGTGAGCACACTGCTCTGCTCCTTACATTTGTTATGTGTGAAATTTGGATCAGCTGGGGTATGCCGGGCTGAGAGCCAAGATATCTGGGAAGAGAGACAGAGGGGCCCGTCTGTGAGAGGGCCTGAAACAGCAACTAATTGATGGTGGATCCCTCTCTGGTTCTCACCCAAGCAGACACTCGGCTGTCTTTGTGTCCCTCCTGCTACTCGTCCACAGTGGCTGTTTACTAAACAGGAAGCCAAAGCCCCAGGCTCAAATAGTAAAAGGTTGGACGCCTCTTTGTGTTAAAGTCTTTCTCCTTCCACTGAACTGGTCGGGGTCACCACAAGATACATTCAGTTAGATTTATGGCCTTTTAAAATATTTTCATGCTAGCCGGAACAGAGTTTAAGACAAATGTAAAAAGAAAACGGCCAAAAAACAGAATATTTCTGAAGGAGCAGAAATAAAAGAGAAGCACAAAAGGAAACGTCATTTTTAATGGTCCATCCGAGTATAGTTCACAGGATGTGAATTATTTCTTTCTTTTTGAGTTTACAAGCACTTGGTTTAGTTAGGGTTTAAAGGGATGGTTACATTGCTGGCTTAGCTTAACATAAAGACTGGAAAACAGCTTGTCTTTCTCAGTCTAAAGTTCAAAAAGACACCTACCAACACCTTTAAAGATTAACACATTGTACTTTGTGTATTTAACCCAGATGTAGGAATACAGAACTGTTAAACAACAATTTGTGTAACCAAGAACTGAAAATCTAGCTCTGGACCTGAGCGTTTCTAAACATCACGTCAAGCGGTGCCCTCCATTTGTTTAGATAAGGGTGGTAGTATCTTTTTTAGCGGGCATTTAATGAAAGCCATTTTCCATTAGCCCGAGATCTTCCCAGGCTAAATGTCACAGTTCGACAACAGAGGCGAGTCCGTGGGTGAGTCGAGGCGTTGCGGCTTGTTTCTTTATTGTCTGTAGGCCAGAGAGGAGCAAACGCTGTTGACATTTTTATACAGCAGAGGTTTCAACTAGAAAGTCAAATTTATTGACAAAAGATTCACAACCTGGTTTTTATCTAAGCTTTGTTGACGTTGAACCTTTCCAAAAAAAAAAAAAAAAAAAAAAAAAAAAAAAAAAGTAAACTTTCACTGCGGTCAAAAAAAACCTGTGCTCTCCGGATTTGGATATGTGGGTTCATGTGGGGTTGGGCCTGATCTTTTGAGCTTCTTTATAGCTTTGGCGTGTGCCCATATAGACAGCCAAACGCATGGCTTCTCCGCTCCTCTGTCCGCTTCCTATTCCTTATGCTGTGAGCCACATTTTGCAACCAGATTCATTCAGACTTGAGCCAACATCCTGCAGCCCATGATCCAAATCAAATCATCCAGAGCACACAGATGCGTTATTGTGTGTCCTGGGAAACTGTGGGAATCAAAGCTTTTCTCTCCGTCACCGAGCGACACTGTAGCCGCTCTAACAGCCGGGCCACACAGGGGAACCAGCGCTCTGCAGAAACCGCTCTTTAAACGGTCAGCTTGTCATCCCGAGCAGCCAAGTGCGCCGCATGCAAAGCGTGCTTTACCTCCTTTCAACCTGTGCACTGATGACCCACATTAGCACAAAAATGAAAACACACTCAGGTAGATGGACAGGAGTGCGTGCAGGGGTGCACAAAAACACACTCTCACATCCTCAGTCACGAGGCAGATGTTTCCAACTTACCTACAACCATCAACGTAAACTCAAACCCTCTTTTGACCGACTTCCGATACACCTGGTTGGGGAGATTGGCGAAGCCCACATAGCCCTCCAGGTTCCGCTGCTGAAGGGAGAGAAACAGAAACAGAAACAGAAACAAAAACACACACACACACACACACACACACACACACACACACACTCTGTTAATGCAGGAATCGCACAATATAAATGAATAATAAAAACCCATGCTCTCAATGACATTTGTATCTTTAACATAGAATAAAGTAAGAGCATGAACATGCACGCAACTCACACAGAATCTCCGTTACTATGGTGACAAAAGATTCGGAGCTGCACACTGTCATTATTTGCACACGGAGTGACGAAAAAAAATCATTTTATTTTTTTTAAACCTGCAATCAGTATTTCTGACTCCTGCAGCAACAGAGCCCCTTTGAAGTGAAGGAAGGACAGAGGAAGTGGAGTCAACCCTGCCACAGTCTATCAAATAAGTAAACTAAAACAGAAGAGTCATATAAACCAATAACTCAAGCCAATCCGTTCTTTAAAGCAGAAACGTAAAGCTACGTGGAACGACCAACTGCAGTCTCACCAAGTGTTCAATCATGTAGGACGGGGACCAGGCTCTCCAGCTGCTCCCTTTTTCTACCGCCAAGGTATTGCCTCATCTCTTTATCCCTTTTCTCCCTTCCCCATGGCTCTCTCTACACCCCCCCCCCCCCCCCCCTCCAATCACTGCGCTGCATGCTACGTGAGTCAAACACAATCGATTGCTGGCCACTGAGGGGCCTCTCGAGCTTCCGATGGAAGAACGGCAGCTCTGCACCGATAGGCCTGCTGATGGAAGACTTGCAGCGGAACCTTTGACTGACTCAAAATCCCGTGTCGTTGCTAGCTTATGTTGCATTTAGGGGAGTAACTCGAGGGGAATAGGGTAAAAACTAACAAATATCACCATAAAACTTCCCCAACTGATTACTGACATTAAAACAATTATTTTCTGTATTACAAGTTTTCTGAAAATGTTTGAAACGAGACATTATCTCATAAAATAATGTGCTAATTTGCATAAATTTCCAATCTGAACATTGGATAAAGCCAGGTTCAAAATTCATCTAATTTGTCGACATATTGGAGTAAAAGGTGTTTACAGAAGGAATTTTGTGTATCTCTCGGCATCATTCCATAATTCAGAAAATACTGTAAACACCTAAATGTGTATTTTTAGATGTTTTCTTTCCACTCGTCTGAAAGAATTCCAAAATCTTTAAAATCGACCAGTGCATGAAAAACGTTTTGGCCTGTAGCGTCTCTTCTTAATCAGAACTGCTGAGTTTGAATTGACCATCTGCCACATCAGAATCATACATTAGCGTTTTCCTGAAGAAAACCACACAGAACCATGAGACCGCCATCATTGCCTATCCTGCTAGGAACAGATCAGTGAGGCAAGTTACTGGAAAAATGTAATCAATGAATCCATCAAAGGCTTCCAACAACTCCAAAGCCTCCACAATGATGCATTATACTATATTGTGTATTAAACACGAATAGAAATAGAAAATAAGATGTTGACTACGTTTACATACACACATTCCACTATTATCTTGAATACGACAATATTTAGAATTTGATACGGGTTACATAAACAGCATATTTCGTTTGGTTATACCGAACTAGGTCTCATTTCGAATAGAGCATTTTCCAATTATGACATGTGGGATATGCCGACAATATTCTGGTTTAAGGAGCGTTCTCTGGACATACAGTGCATTCGGAATATGCGTCTCAAGGAGAGGTTTTTTTCTTCCCTGTTTGTGTTCAACTCTGTGTGTTGAGCGGTAATTGTGCACAAACCAACCAGCTAACACTTACACTGCACCGGCCTTTTCAAGGAGGTAGTTCAAGGAATGAAAGACGGAGGATGTGTTCGTGTGTCAGTGGAATATTAATTTCCATTAGCCATGTTAACAGCTTACATATATATATATATATAT
>NW_022281282.1:0-11916 GCF_004355925.1 Anarrhichthys ocellatus | reverse complement strand
CTCAGCCTTCCTCACCACAACTCTGCTAGCATTTAGCATAGCTTAGCACGTAAACAATGTTAAATGTTAATGCTTAGTTTCTCTATTCTACTTTGTCTTTAATGTCCTTGTTTTTATATTTTTTTCTTGTTTATTTGTTTACATACATTCTATGTATGTATATTGAGACCAATGTGTAAACCGATCAATACTACTACTCTTATCTTATTGTATTATTTAAAGATATACAGTGCCCTCCAGAATTATTGGCACCCTTTAGTAAAAATGATCAAAACAGGCTGTGAAAAAATGTCTTTGTTGTTTATCCTCATGATCTTTCATTCAAAATATTCACAAAAATCTAACCTTTAACTGAAGTAACATAATTGAAAGAAACATTAAATTCTTATCCTGAAACAAATCGTTTTCTCAAAAATATATGTGCCACAATTATTGGCACCCTTCATTTAATATTTTGTGCAGCCTCCCTTTGCCAAGATAACAGCTGTGAGTCTTCTCCTATAATGCGTGATGAGGTTGGTGAACACATAGCACTGGATCTGAGACCATTCCTCCATGCAGAATCTCTCCAGATCCTTCAGATCCCGAGGTCGAGCTTGTGGACTCTCCTCTTCAGCTCATCCCACAGATCTTCTATGGGGTTTAGGTCGGGGGACTGTGATGGCCATGGCAAAACCTTTATTCTGTGGTCGGTGAACCATCTTTGTGTAGATTTTGAGGTGTGCTTCGGATCATTGTCCTGCTGGAGGGTCCAACCACGGCCCATTTTAAGCTTCCTGGCAGAGGCTGTTAGGTTTTCATTTAATATCTGCTGGTATTTGATGCAGTCCATGATACCATGTATCCTAACAAGATGTCCAGGGCCTTTGGAAGAGAAACAGCCCCACAACATCAAAGATCCGCCACCATACTTCACAGTGGGTATGAGGTGCTTCTCTGTATGGCTATCTTTCTGTCTACGCCAAACCCACCGTTGATGTTTGTTGCCAAAAACCTCTATTTTGGTCTCATCTGACCATATAACCCGGTCCCATTGAAAGTCCCAGTAACGTAGGCGCTTTAGTTTGTTGTTGATTGACAGCAGAGGCTTTTTTCTGGCACCTTGTGGTGATGTAGGTGGTGTCTGATGGTAGTTTTGGAGACTTTCTGACCCCAAGACTCAACTAACCTCTGCAGTTCTCCAGCTGTGATCCTTGGAGATTCTTTTGCCAGTCGAACCATCCTCCTCACGGTGCGTGGGGTCAATGTACACACACGTCCTCTTCCAGGCTGATTCTTAACATCTCCCGTCGCTTTAAACTTCTTAATTATTGCCCTGATAGTGGAAATGGGTATTTTCAACTGTTTAGAGATTTTCTTATATCCTTTTCCTGATTTGTGCAGCTCAACAACTTTTCGTCGCACATCGTCACTGTGTTCTCGGGTCTTTCCCATAGTGATGAATGACTAAGGGAATTTGGCCTGTGTCACCTCATATTTATACCCCAGTGAAACAGGAAGTCATGGTTGACAACTTAAGAGTTCCTAATCAAACAGGTGAAATTAAAAATGTAAAATATGACTGGAATTATACTTCAGTTAGATTTTAATCATGAGATGTTCTAGGGGTGCCAATAATTGTGGCAAACATGTTTTGGAGAAAAATATTTGTTTAATGTCAACATTTTTTTTTCTTTCAATAATTTTACTTCAATGAAAAGGTAAGATTTTTGGGAATATTTTGAGTGAAAGACCAAGAGGATAAACGGCAAAGAATTTTTTTCACAGCCTGTTTTGCTCAAATTCTCTAAGGGTGCCAATGATTCTGGAGGGCACTGTAAATACATTCAGAACAGGATCAGAATGTATTTATATTTTCAATGTAGCAGCAACAGTTTTAAAGTGTCTTTATGAAGTTATTAATATTCACTGGAAACAAAACGTAACATGTTAATAAAATAAATCACATTTATGAGGGAAGTTTAGAAAGAATGAAGAACACAGACGTCGGATAGTGTCAGTGTCCTGTCCTCTGTCCTCTGCCTTCTGTCCTCCTTTCCTCTGTCCTCCTTTCCTCTCCTCTGTCCTCCTTTCCTCTGTCTTCCTTTCGTCTGTCCTCCTGTCCTCTTCTTGTATGTAAACAAACATTCTTTCTTGAGTTCTAAAATGTTAAAACTACAACATTCTCAGCTCAACAATGATCTTATTTATGATCCTGTTCTTGTGATCAAACTCTGTATGACATCACTACCGTTACCTGCAGTGATGTCATCACTACCGTTACCTGCAGTGATGTCATCACTACCGTTACCTGCAGTGATGTCATCACTACCGTTACCTGCAGTGATGTCATCACTAACGTTACCTGCAGTGATGACATCACTACCGTTACCCGACGGCTGCTCCACAAACAGATGTTCTGTTCTGCTTGTTGGTCACATGTTGTGATAAACTTACTTGTCAGAATCAGAACCGTTTATTGCCATGGTATGTTGAACATACAAGGAATTTGGCGTGACGGGAGGTGCAAACATTTAACAATCAACAACAATCAGTGCAAGTAGAAACATATTACAATTTACAGAGAGATATAAAATAAATGAAAAATAAAATAAAGTGCACAAACGAACGGATAACAGTAGTGTAAAAATAATAAGAAACATTCCTTTATTAGTCCCACAGTGGGGAAATCATTCTCTGCATTTGACCCATCCCTGTATATATAGGGAGCAGTGGGCTGCCCACGCAGGCGCCCGGGGAGCAGTCCGCCCGACTGCGGATGGAAAGAAGCTGTTTTTGTGGCGTGAGGTCTTGGTCCTGATGGACCTCAGCCTCCTGCCAGATGGGAGGGGCACAAACAGTTCATGTCCAGGGTGAGGGTTTTATTGTGTTTGAGACGACCAGAGTTCTACAATGAGAGGCAGAGACAGAGAGAGAGACAAAGAGGCAGAAAGAAAGAGACAGAGAGAGGACGTTTCACTCCAGAACTAAGATAGTCTCAAAGAGCCCCCCGAGCCACAGCTGGAGACAAGGATGTCCAGTTTCAGGTTTGAAGGCTGATGATTGTTTATAAATGTATTATTTCAGTCTGTAGTAGAGTTTTAACCTGAAGGAATGTATGTTCTGTTTCCTGCAGACGTCCAGCAGCTGTTGGTGGTTAAAGAAGAGGTTCCCCCTGAGCAGCAGGAGTGGAGCTCCAGTCTGGACCAGGAGGACCCAGAGGCCCCACACATTAAAGAGGAACAGGAGGACCCAGAGCCCCCACACATTAAAGAGGACCAGGAGGAACTCTGGACCAGTCAGGAGGGAGAGCAGCTTCAAGGTCTGGAGGAGGCTGGTATCAAGTTCTCATTCACTCCTGTGAAGACTGAAGACGATGAAGAGGAAGCTCAGTCCTCACAGCTTCATCAAAGACAAACTGAACAGATGGAAACAGAAGGTGATGGAGAGGACTGTGGAGGACCAGAACCAGGCAGGAACTCAGATCCAGATAGACACCCAGAACAGGAAAGTGAGACTTCAGACTCATCTGAATCTGAGCCTGAAGAAGACTATACGGATCCTGAAAGAAAACCGTTTCGCTGCTCCGTGTGCGCCAAAACATTTAAACAGAGAGGAAATCTGAATATACACATGAGAACTCACACAGGAGTGAAACCCTTCGGCTGCTCCGTGTGCGGTAAAAAGTTCACTCAGAAAGCTGGTCTGGACTACCACCTGAGAATCCACACGGGGGAGAAACCGTTCAGTTGCTCACTCTGCGGTAAAAGCTTTCGCCACAAAGGAGCGGTCACGTCTCACATGGCGACGCACACAGGAGCAAAACCGTTCAGCTGCAGTGTTTGTAACAAAAGATTCAGGGCCACGTCGCAGCTCAAAGTCCACAAGTGTGTCGGAGAGTACTCGCGGCTCCTCGGGGCCCGAGGGGACGAACGCAACAAACCGCTGAGCTGCTCAGAATGTGACATGACGTTTCCCAACAACTACCTTCTGGTGACCCACATGAGGATGCACAAAGGAAAGACACTGTTCACCTGCTCCGTGTGTGGTCAGAAACGTCAGTTTAGTTCCCACCTGGAGATACACATGAGAACCCACACCGGAGAGAAACCGTTCAGCTGCTCCGTTTGCGGTAAACGGTTTTCTCAGAGGGGAATCATGTCGCAGCACATGGCGGTCCACTCGGGGGTGAAGCCATTCAGCTGCACCGTCTGTGGGAGGAGATTCTTCTGGCATTTTCAGATCAAAAAACACAAGTGTCTCGGTGAGTTCTCACAGTTCAGAGGAAGTGGCTTTAATGAAGAGGACTTTGAAGGATCAGAACCAGCCAGTTCAGATCCAGTTGGACATTTAGAACCAGGAACTGATGTCAAGAATGAACCGTCCTCTGAACCTGATGACAGTGTTGACGTTGAGTTTTGGAAAGAGACCAGGAAACATCAGTCAGGGTTCACATACCAGAGAAATAAAAAGGTCTCTGCAAATGATGGATTTAATAGCAGCAAGAAACCTTTCAGCTGCTCTGAAGACGAGGCTGAAACTGAACTCAAGACTGATAACGGAGTTGAAGGTGATCGACCTCAATCAGGTCCGAAGCATCTGAACAGTGAGGAGGTCTCTGTCAGAGATCCAGGATGTAACACTGACATGAAACCTTTCAGCTCGTCTGAGTGTCACGAAAGATCTGAAGACAGTCTCACTCTGCTGACACACAACAACCCCCCCACAGGAGAGAAACCGCTCAGCTGCTTATTTTGCGGAAAAGGATTTGCAACGGCGGGACACCTGTCAAGACACACGTCCGTCCACACGGGAGAGAAACCGCTTGGCTGCATCATTTGTCAGGAGAGATTCGCTCTGGAGTCCCAACTCGTCGGTCACGAGTGTGTCGGCGAGTCCTCGCGGCTCCAAGACGACGACGACACGTCTGTCGGCGGCTCTCAGAGCGGTGGAGGGTTGAACCTGAAGCACCAGCTGCAGGTTCCCGTGAGACTCCACACAGGACTGAAACCGTTCGGCTGCTCAGTTTGCGGTAGAACGTTTGCCGAGCGTGAGAGCTTAAGTTCTCACATGACATGTCACTCGGGGGAAAAACCGTTCCGCTGCTCAGTGTGCAACACAGGATGCAGTGACAGCGAGTCTTTGGTTCAGCACATGAGGATCCACGCGAGGCAAACGCAGTTCAGTTGCACCGTTTGTGGGAAAGAATTTGCTTGGAGGCGACATCTGGAGAAACATCTGGAAGTCCACTCGAGGGAGAAAGTCTACAGCTGCAGATATTGTGAGCAAAGATTCGGTTGGCATTATCAGCTGAAATATCATCAGTGTGTTGGTCATCGGTCCTCACAGCTTCATCAGAGTCGGACTGAGAAGAACAGAGAGGCGGAGCCTCCAGAAGGTGATGGAGAGGACTGTGGAGGACCAGAACCAGACAGGAACTCAGATCCACATAGACATCCAGAACCAGATACTGGAGACTCTTCTGAACCTGAGACTGAAGACAGTGCCGACAGTGATTTTTGGGACGAGAGCTGTGGACGTCTGTCTGGTTTAAACTCTGTGAAACATGATGATGTCTCTCAGAGCGATGAAACATTTACCAACCACCACAGAAGAAGAAGTCCTACAGGAGGGGAACAGTCCACAGAAGGAGGAAGACTGAGCCGGCACACGGACCCAGAGCCCCCACACATTAAAGAGGAACAGGAGGAACCCTGGACCAGTCAGGAGGGAGAACAGCTTCAAGGTCTGGAGGAGGCTGATATCAAGTTCATATTCACTCCTGTGAAGAGTGAAGACGATGAAGAGGAAGCTCAGTCCTCACTTCATCAAAGACAAACTGAACAGATGGAAACAGAAGCTGATGGAGAGGACTGTAGAGGACCAGAACCAGACAGGAACTCAGATCCAGATAGACATCCAGAACCAGATACTGATGATAGTGTCGATAGTGATTTTTGGAAGGAGACCAGAGAACCTCAGTCGGGATTAAACTCTCTGAAGAATAATGAAATCTCTGACAGTATTATGGGATGTCATTCCGTCAACAAAGAAGAGTGTCTTGAACCCGACAGCAATTTTTGGAAAGACGACAGGAGGTCCGGTCTAAACAGTAACGAAGTTCCCGAAAGCGAAACGAGGTTCACCGTCACAAAACCGTACAGCTGCACCGAGTGCGGAAAGAGATTCCACCACGATTACAATCTGAAGAACCACATGAAGTACCACACGGGGGAGAAGGCCTTCTTCTGCTCCGTCTGTGGTCTGAAATGTCTCTACAAGTCCCATCTGGAGATCCACATGAGAACGCACACCAGAGAGAAACCATTCCCGTGCCTGGTTTGCGGTAAGAAATACGCTCACAAGGCCAGCATGCAGTCGCACATGGCCGTCCACACGGTGGAGAAACAGTACAGCTGCAGCGTCTGCGGCGAAGGCTTCGCTTGGTACACGGAGCTGAAGTACCACCAGTGTGCCGGAGAGTCGACGCGGGAAATCTGGAGAGAAGCGATGTGACTCGGCCGTTTGTCCAGTTTTTTTGAATTTTATTTTTTTATACATAAAAGACGAATCTGAATATTCATAATGTCTCGTCGTCCCAAAAAAACCTAAAACATTCCGTTTGCTGTAAATTATCTTATAAAGCAGCAATATTTCGCATTTTTGCATAAAAAAACCCAAACGAAACTTTTCAGTCAGTTTCCGATGCTGCTGGTTGAGTTCCTGTTTAAACCCAAACGATCACGTTTACTATTTGTATAGAAATTTAAATTTTTGAAAAGTGATGAAAGAATTCCTAAATGTTGTCGTTCATTCATCGCTGTAACATTTGTGTTGACGCGGTGGAGCTCATTCAATCCACAGATGACAATAAACTTAACCTTTGACCTCCTGGTGAACTTCCTGTGGATCTCTTGTTTCTAACCATCGTCACACTGGATCAGTTGGATCGGGGGGGGGACCATTAGACTGAAGCACATTGTTGGTTCTGATGAGCTGTGAGAGTGAATGTATGAATGTATGATCAGTGGTGGAATAATAAAAGTACTTAAATACAAATTCAATTTTCCATTTTATTCAACTTTGTACTTCCACTACATCTCAGAGGTAAACTGTAAACATGATGTTTCAAACACTTCCTAACTACACAAACAGAGTATAAAGGAGTTCAAATGAGCTGCAGCAGGAAGGATGATCCAAACAAAGATACATATGTAATAGTACAACACTAACAGGGATCATGTTTCTGATAATTAGTTCTGTTATTACTATTGTTTGTAGTCCAATGACCTCATTTCCTGTTCTTCAGTTCAGTGAGCGATGAACTGAAGTCCGGCTGAACGTGTGAGGTGAGATGTGAAGCTGATGGTCAGTGAGAGAGGATCTGATCTGGATTAGTTAAACTTCATTTGTTCACATGTGGAGGTCGATCCAAAGAGAAGCAACATCTTCTGAGCATGTTGCTTTAGCAGCTTATAAAGCCTCAGATGTCCGTGCCGCTCTGCATCCGTCACGTTTTAGTATTCCTCCGAGTGTTTTGTCTCGTGATGACGATTCAAATTGTAATCCGATCTGTTCTCCACAAACTAAGCACGCAGCTTTACCTTTGACCTCAGCAGAGAAATACTTTAAAGTCCATGTTTTGTCAAAAACTCTACACTCTGTATCACTCTTTTTTTTAACACAGGCCGACATGTTTAAGAGGTTATAGTTCTCTAAAAGAAGTGTATTCAAGCGTAACTTATATTTGAAGAAGTTAATATAATATTGCTGTAACTTAAGAACAATGCATCTTTTTTTCTGTACTCCTAGAAAATAAATCACACCAGAGTTGACTACAACATGAATTACATCTTAACAGGTAATTTAATGACATCCAAGCAAAAGATTCCGTGAAGAGGCCCAGTTTGTGGTTGAAAGCTCCAGAAGCAGCAACTTATTTGGATCTTGTGTTGACATTAATGCTCAATGAATGTAAGTATATTCAATCATTTAACTTCCTGTCTGTGTTTTTATGAGGAAGTCTGTCATTTCAGTAACACTTTTATTTTGAAAGTCAGCAGCGGATGTGCCCCGGAAACTGAGGCTAACTTCACAGTTTGTGACCAAGATGGCGTCTATCAGAAACACGTCTGTTAGCAGAGTCTCTGTGTTGTGTTCACTGAGTGTGTGTGAGCTCCATCTTGGTCTCTGTGTGTCCGGATAAACCTTCTGAATGGACTTTTCTCTCAACGTGTTTCCTCTGACTCATCTCCCGGTAGCCTACAAAGCTATTGAAGTTAGCTTAGCATGCTAGCTGGAAACAGACCGACGGGGACGGAAGTGATCCACACAGCGCTAGTCAGAGTTTAATGAGAGTAAACGGTGTTTGTGACGCAGTTTGTGTGGTTGTGTGGAAATGTCTAAAGTCCAAATGCTGAGATGTTTAGTCAACCAGCGACTAACTGCGGCTGCTGAAGAGATATTTGGTGTGTTTGAAAGAACGATAGCAGAGTACGAGGAGGAACTCTCTCGTTCAAAAGAGGAGAACGAGCGACAACGGAGACTACTGGACGCTGTTTTCATGCCTCAGCTTCGGTCACACAGAGCAGGTTGGTTCTCTTTACTTCTTCTTTGGTTGATTTAATGACAATATTTTCACGGACCGGCCTTCAAGGTGTGGGGGAAAAACACGACGAAATAAAATGATACGATCGGCATGAAAACAAATATAAAATGCATAAATAATACAACTCACAATAACGCTGAATCAGTGGAGCCCTGAGCTTGTTTCTCTGCAACGAGACGGTCCCATCTGGGGGTAAAGGGAGACAAAGACACCCTAAGTCTGTTCCTGATGTCCAGTCTACTCCGTTTAGTTTTGGTTTCCGTCACTGCAGAACATCTCGCTTCACAGAGAGGATGTGTGAAATGGAAGCAGGGTTTCAGTGCTTTAGTGGTGATCTCAGGATATTCAGCCTTGATTTTAATCCTAAACACCAGCAGAGTTGTTGTCTCAAACATACTTTTAAGCCCACCGTCATTTACAACCTCCAGCAGCTGATCTTCCTGTCGCCACATGTTCTGCAGAGCGGGTTTGGCGCGTCACAATCACTCCTGATATTTAATCAGACTCCTGATTTAACGTCTGTTAAATGAAGCTTTCTTGTAGGCTTCTTGTCCACTTCTGTAAGCGGTTCACAATCTCGTATTGTCATAAATGTCGTCAGATGCTATGTGCCTCATTTTCATTGCTTCTGTAATTGCCCCGGACCCTTGTGCTCCGATATGTGGTTGAGATCCATCATATTACTAACTCTCAGCCCTTAACTCGTGGAGTTAGATCTGAAACTGTGGCGTCTCTACATGATGTCTCTCTCTCCCCACGGAGCTTCTGGTACTTCTGTCCCTCGTCCCGCTGCATTGTTCAATGCCTCTCTTATAAACCGGTAATGTGTCTGCATATCCCCGGGCTAAGGAGGATCCGAAAGTGTGTGATTTCATTTCATGAATAGTTACGTTGCTGGATTTCTTTGGAAGAGAGAACGACTAATTGGTAAGTAAGTGAAAGTAACAGCTGAATGATTTCTTTTCCTCCCTCTCAGCCTGTTGTTTACATTTCGGTTGTTAATCAGATGAACTCATTGAGAAAACATTCCATCATTAATGGTTCTTTTGCTGAATTTCTTCTCTATTTTTGAACTACATCTGATTGTTTTCACTCTTTTATTATTTTCTGTTGAAGTTTAGTCTGACAGGTGATCGGTAACATGTCTGTACTTCATTCTGTCCTGCAGACGTCCAGCAGCTGTTGGTGGTTAAAGAAGAGGTTCCCCCTGAGCAGCAGGAGTGGAGCTCCAGTCTGGACCAGGAGGACCCAGAGCCCCCACACATTAAAGAGGAACAGGAGGAACTCTGGACCAGTCAGGAGGGAGAGCAGCTTCAAGGTCTGGAGGAGGCTGATATCAAGTTCACATTCACTCCTGTGAAGAGTGAAGATGATGAAGAGGAAGCTCAGTCCTCACTTCATCAAAGACAAACTGAACAGATGGAAACAGAAGGTGATGGAGAGGACTGTGGAGGACCAGAACCAGACAGGAACTCAGATCCAGATAGACATTTCCAATTATCCAGCAGTGACAAAGCCTCACAATGTAACAAACAAGAAACTGATGACTGGAAGGAGACCAGAGAACCTCAGTCAGGTTTAAACTCTCTGAATAATGAATTTTCTGTCGGTGGTTCCAGATGTAGTGCTGGAGAGAAACCATTTCGCTGCTCTGAGTGTGGGAAGAGATTTGGCAAAGGAAGATGTCTAAAGAGACGCATGATAATTCACATAGGAGAGAGACCATTCAGCTGCTCACTTTGATTTATACAAAAAGTACATCTGGCAGACCACATGGCCCGTCACACTGGGGTGAAACCGTTTAGTTGCTTAGTTTGTGGTAAAGGATTTATACAAAAGCGAGAGCTGACTTTCCACATGGCACGTCACACAGGGGAGAAACCATTCAGTTGCTCAGTCTGTAAGAAGTCTTTTGCACAGAGAGGGAATTTACACACACATGAGAATCCACACACGAGAGACCTTTCAAGTGCTCAGTTTGTGGTCAAAGCTTTTTGCAAAAAGCATAACTGAAGAGACACATAACACACACCGGAGAGAAACCCTACAGCTGCTCCGTTTGCAAGAAATCTTTTGCACAGAGAGGAAATTTACAGACACACACGAGAATCCACACAGGAGAGAAACCATTCATCTGCTCACTGTGGGAAAACTTTTATCAAAAGTGGAAACCTAAAGGTACACATGAGAACTCATACGGGAGAGAAACCATCTGGTTGCTGCTGATGGAGGGGACAATGGAGGACCAGAGCCAGGCAGGAACTTAGATCCAGATAGACATTTGACAAGACTGATGACAGATGGGATTAGGGCGGCCTGGTGAGGACATTTTACCACCATATGATATACACAGCTAGAGGTGATTGCGACCACTCAAGACTGTTTGTGATTCCACCAGACTGCTCTGATATTTGTTTTGAGGGTCTTTTGTCCTGATCTCACTGTAAGGGAAACAACAATGTTTATAGTTGGACATGTGGAGAGTCTCCGAAACAACTTTAACTCTTAAAACCCTATGCACACAGTGTTATGAAGGTCCGCCTGGTCTTTTTTGTCTTTTTTCTTCAATAAATGTGTTAGACAATGTCCTTTTTGAAAATTATTTTGCTCCTTTTTTCAGGAGAAATGTAACTTTCAAAACCAGGCAAGTATGTTGTCATTATTATATGTTATAAATGCTTAAAACAAGTGTGTAATAACAAAAAAGTAAATAAACGGATTTGAATTTTCATCAGTTTCTCTTTATAAACAATTAATGAAATAAATGAAATTCAACCTATTTTACATATTGTCAAACAGTTTTGAGAATATGTAGAGCTTTCAGTGTCCATGCTACAGGCTGTTATATTTGTCCATGTCTAGGCAATTTTTAGCAGCAGGGGTAGTCCCTGTAGCAGTTCCTCTCCAGCTGAAGACAGAGCCCAACCTTACACATCCAGGGTGTGCTTTTATGGCAGAGAGTTTCCTCTTGGATATATACACTAGATATTGATTATCGGGCGACTGTGGAGAGCAAGGCCGTCCTTCAATCAGAGGGTCGGCGGTTCGAACCCCGGCTCCTGCTTGTCGCATGTTGATGTGTCCTTGAGCAAGACACTTAACCCCAAAATTTCTCCTGTAGCTGTGCCTACAGTGTGATAGAATCTGAATTGTAAGTCGCTTTGGATAAAAGCGACTGCTAAATGACTGTAATGTAATATTGAAAAATATTATTGTAATAAAGCTGGGAATAATCCAGTGTATACAAACTGAATTAATTACTTCATCGTCATCGTCCACCTTCGATGCTGTAACTCAGAGGTGATGAAGGCGACCCAGCTCTACTCTTC
>NW_022281281.1:0-11919 GCF_004355925.1 Anarrhichthys ocellatus | reverse complement strand
CTCAGCCTTCCTCACCACAACTCTGCTAGCATTTAGCATAGCTTAGCACATAAACAATGTTAAATGTTAATGCTTAGTTTCTCTATTCTACTTTGTCTTTAATGTCCTTGTTTTTATATTTTTTTCTTGTTTATTTGTTTACATACATTCTATGTATGTATATTGAGACCAATGTGTAAACCGATCAATACTACTACTCTTATCTTATTGTATTATTTAAAGATATACAGTGCCCTCCAGAATTATTGGCACCCTTTAGTAAAAATGATCAAAACAGGCTGTGAAAAAATGTCTTTGTTGTTTATCCTCATGATCTTTCATTCAAAATATTCACAAAAATCTAACCTTTAACTGAAGTAACATAATTGAAAGAAACATTAAATTCTTATCCTGAAACAAATCGTTTTCTCAAAAATATATGTGCCACAATTATTGGCACCCTTCATTTAATATTTTGTGCAGCCTCCCTTTGCCAAGATAACAGCTGTGAGTCTTCTCCTATAATGCGTGATGAGGTTGGTGAACACATAGCACTGGATCTGAGACCATTCCTCCATGCAGAATCTCTCCAGATCCTTCAGATCCCGAGGTCGAGCTTGTGGACTCTCCTCTTCAGCTCATCCCACAGATCTTCTATGGGGTTTAGGTCGGGGGACTGTGATGGCCATGGCAAAACCTTTATTCTGTGGTCGGTGAACCATCTTTGTGTAGATTTTGAGGTGTGCTTCGGATCATTGTCCTGCTGGAGGGTCCAACCACGGCCCATTTTAAGCTTCCTGGCAGAGGCTGTTAGGTTTTCATTTAATATCTGCTGGTATTTGATGCAGTCCATGATACCATGTATCCTAACAAGATGTCCAGGGCCTTTGGAAGAGAAACAGCCCCACAACATCAAAGATCCGCCACCATACTTCACAGTGGGTATGAGGTGCTTCTCTGTATGGCTATCTTTCTGTCTACGCCAAACCCACCGTTGATGTTTGTTGCCAAAAACCTCTATTTTGGTCTCATCTGACCATATAACCCGGTCCCATTGAAAGTCCCAGTAACGTAGGCGCTTTAGTTTGTTGTTGATTGACAGCAGAGGCTTTTTTCTGGCACCTTGTGGTGATGTAGGTGGTGTCTGATGGTAGTTTTGGAGACTTTCTGACCCCAAGACTCAACTAACCTCTGCAGTTCTCCAGCTGTGATCCTTGGAGATTCTTTTGCCAGTCGAACCATCCTCCTCACGGTGCGTGGGGTCAATGTACACACACGTCCTCTTCCAGGCTGATTCTTAACATCTCCCGTCGCTTTAAACTTCTTAATTATTGCCCTGATAGTGGAAATGGGTATTTTCAACTGTTTAGAGATTTTCTTATATCCTTTTCCTGATTTGTGCAGCTCAACAACTTTTCGTCGCACATCGTCACTGTGTTCTCGGGTCTTTCCCATAGTGATGAATGACTAAGGGAATTTGGCCTGTGTCACCTCATATTTATACCCCAGTGAAACAGGAAGTCATGGTTGACAACTTAAGAGTTCCTAATCAAACAGGTGAAATTAAAAATGTAAAATATGACTGGAATTATACTTCAGTTAGATTTTAATCATGAGATGTTCTAGGGGTGCCAATAATTGTGGCAAACATGTTTTGGAGAAAAATATTTGTTTAATGTCAACATTTTTTTTTCTTTCAATAATTTTACTTCAATGAAAAGGTAAGATTTTTGGGAATATTTTGAGTGAAAGACCAAGAGGATAAACGGCAAAGAATTTTTTTCACAGCCTGTTTTGCTCAAATTCTCTAAGGGTGCCAATGATTCTGGAGGGCACTGTAAATACATTCAGAACAGGATCAGAATGTATTTATATTTTCAATGTAGCAGCAACAGTTTTAAAGTGTCTTTATGAAGTTATTAATATTCACTGGAAACAAAACGTAACATGTTAATAAAATAAATCACATTTATGAGGGAAGTTTAGAAAGAATGAAGAACACAGACGTCGGATAGTGTCAGTGTCCTGTCCTCTGTCCTCTGCCTTCTGTCCTCCTTTCCTCTGTCCTCCTTTCCTCTCCTCTGTCCTCCTTTCCTCTGTCTTCCTTTCGTCTGTCCTCCTGTCCTCTTCTTGTATGTAAACAAACATTCTTTCTTGAGTTCTAAAATGTTAAAACTACAACATTCTCAGCTCAACAATGATCTTATTTATGATCCTGTTCTTGTGATCAAACTCTGTATGACATCACTACCGTTACCTGCAGTGATGTCATCACTACCGTTACCTGCAGTGATGTCATCACTACCGTTACCTGCAGTGATGTCATCACTACCGTTACCTGCAGTGATGTCATCACTAACGTTACCTGCAGTGATGACATCACTACCGTTACCCGACGGCTGCTCCACAAACAGATGTTCTGTTCTGCTTGTTGGTCACATGTTGTGATAAACTTACTTGTCAGAATCAGAACCGTTTATTGCCATGGTATGTTGAACATACAAGGAATTTGGCGTGATGGGAGGTGCAAACATTTAACAATCAACAACAATCAGTGCAAGTAGAAACATATTACAATTTACAGAGAGATATAAAATAAATGAAAAATAAAATAAAGTGCACAAACGAACGGATAACAGTAGTGTAAAAATAATAAGAAACATTCCTTTATTAGTCCCACAGTGGGGAAATCATTCTCTGCATTTGACCCATCCCTGTATATATAGGGAGCAGTGGGCTGCCCACGCAGGCGCCCGGGGAGCAGTCCGCCCGACTGCGGATGGAAAGAAGCTGTTTTTGTGGCGTGAGGTCTTGGTCCTGATGGACCTCAGCCTCCTGCCAGATGGGAGGGGCACAAACAGTTCATGTCCAGGGTGAGGGTTTTATTGTGTTTGAGACGACCAGAGTTCTACAATGAGAGGCAGAGACAGAGAGAGAGACAAAGAGGCAGAAAGAAAGAGACAGAGAGAGGACGTTTCACTCCAGAACTAAGATAGTCTCAAAGAGCCCCCCGAGCCACAGCTGGAGACAAGGATGTCCAGTTTCAGGTTTGAAGGCTGATGATTGTTTATAAATGTATTATTTCAGTCTGTAGTAGAGTTTTAACCTGAAGGAATGTATGTTCTGTTTCCTGCAGACGTCCAGCAGCTGTTGGTGGTTAAAGAAGAGGTTCCCCCTGAGCAGCAGGAGTGGAGCTCCAGTCTGGACCAGGAGGACCCAGAGGCCCCACACATTAAAGAGGAACAGGAGGACCCAGAGCCCCCACACATTAAAGAGGACCAGGAGGAACTCTGGACCAGTCAGGAGGGAGAGCAGCTTCAAGGTCTGGAGGAGGCTGGTATCAAGTTCTCATTCACTCCTGTGAAGACTGAAGACGATGAAGAGGAAGCTCAGTCCTCACAGCTTCATCAAAGACAAACTGAACAGATGGAAACAGAAGGTGATGGAGAGGACTGTGGAGGACCAGAACCAGGCAGGAACTCAGATCCAGATAGACACCCAGAACAGGAAAGTGAGACTTCAGACTCATCTGAATCTGAGCCTGAAGAAGACTATACGGATCCTGAAAGAAAACCGTTTCGCTGCTCCGTGTGCGCCAAAACATTTAAACAGAGAGGAAATCTGAATATACACATGAGAACTCACACAGGAGTGAAACCCTTCGGCTGCTCCGTGTGCGGTAAAAAGTTCACTCAGAAAGCTGGTCTGGACTACCACCTGAGAATCCACACGGGGGAGAAACCGTTCAGTTGCTCACTCTGCGGTAAAAGCTTTCGCCACAAAGGAGCGGTCACGTCTCACATGGCGACGCACACAGGAGCAAAACCGTTCAGCTGCAGTGTTTGTAACAAAAGATTCAGGGCCACGTCGCAGCTCAAAGTCCACAAGTGTGTCGGAGAGTACTCGCGGCTCCTCGGGGCCCGAGGGGACGAACGCAACAAACCGCTGAGCTGCTCAGAATGTGACATGACGTTTCCCAACAACTACCTTCTGGTGACCCACATGAGGATGCACAAAGGAAAGACACTGTTCACCTGCTCCGTGTGTGGTCAGAAACGTCAGTTTAGTTCCCACCTGGAGATACACATGAGAACCCACACCGGAGAGAAACCGTTCAGCTGCTCCGTTTGCGGTAAACGGTTTTCTCAGAGGGGAATCATGTCGCAGCACATGGCGGTCCACTCGGGGGTGAAGCCATTCAGCTGCACCGTCTGTGGGAGGAGATTCTTCTGGCATTTTCAGATCAAAAAACACAAGTGTCTCGGTGAGTTCTCACAGTTCAGAGGAAGTGGCTTTAATGAAGAGGACTTTGAAGGATCAGAACCAGCCAGTTCAGATCCAGTTGGACATTTAGAACCAGGAACTGATGTCAAGAATGAACCGTCCTCTGAACCTGATGACAGTGTTGACGTTGAGTTTTGGAAAGAGACCAGGAAACATCAGTCAGGGTTCACATACCAGAGAAATAAAAAGGTCTCTGCAAATGATGGATTTAATAGCAGCAAGAAACCTTTCAGCTGCTCTGAAGACGAGGCTGAAACTGAACTCAAGACTGATAACGGAGTTGAAGGTGATCGACCTCAATCAGGTCCGAAGCATCTGAACAGTGAGGAGGTCTCTGTCAGAGATCCAGGATGTAACACTGACATGAAACCTTTCAGCTCGTCTGAGTGTCACGAAAGATCTGAAGACAGTCTCACTCTGCTGACACACAACAACCCCCCCACAGGAGAGAAACCGCTCAGCTGCTTATTTTGCGGAAAAGGATTTGCAACGGCGGGACACCTGTCAAGACACACGTCCGTCCACACGGGAGAGAAACCGCTTGGCTGCATCATTTGTCAGGAGAGATTCGCTCTGGAGTCCCAACTCGTCGGTCACGAGTGTGTCGGCGAGTCCTCGCGGCTCCAAGACGACGACGACACGTCTGTCGGCGGCTCTCAGAGCGGTGGAGGGTTGAACCTGAAGCACCAGCTGCAGGTTCCCGTGAGACTCCACACAGGACTGAAACCGTTCGGCTGCTCAGTTTGCGGTAGAACGTTTGCCGAGCGTGAGAGCTTAAGTTCTCACATGACATGTCACTCGGGGGAAAAACCGTTCCGCTGCTCAGTGTGCAACACAGGATGCAGTGACAGCGAGTCTTTGGTTCAGCACATGAGGATCCACGCGAGGCAAACGCAGTTCAGTTGCACCGTTTGTGGGAAAGAATTTGCTTGGAGGCGACATCTGGAGAAACATCTGGAAGTCCACTCGAGGGAGAAAGTCTACAGCTGCAGATATTGTGAGCAAAGATTCGGTTGGCATTATCAGCTGAAATATCATCAGTGTGTTGGTCATCGGTCCTCACAGCTTCATCAGAGTCGGACTGAGGAGAACAGAGAGGCGGAGCCTCCAGAAGGTGATGGAGAGGACTGTGGAGGACCAGAACCAGACAGGAACTCAGATCCACATAGACATCCAGAACCAGATACTGGAGACTCTTCTGAACCTGAGACTGAAGACAGTGCCGACAGTGATTTTTGGGACGAGAGCTGTGGACGTCTGTCTGGTTTAAACTCTGTGAAACATGATGATGTCTCTCAGAGCGATGAAACATTTACCAACCACCACAGAAGAAGAAGTCCTACAGGAGGGGAACAGTCCACAGAAGGAGGAAGACTGAGCCGGCACACGGACCCAGAGCCCCCACACATTAAAGAGGAACAGGAGGAACCCTGGACCAGTCAGGAGGGAGAACAGCTTCAAGGTCTGGAGGAGGCTGATATCAAGTTCATATTCACTCCTGTGAAGAGTGAAGACGATGAAGAGGAAGCTCAGTCCTCACTTCATCAAAGACAAACTGAACAGATGGAAACAGAAGCTGATGGAGAGGACTGTAGAGGACCAGAACCAGACAGGAACTCAGATCCAGATAGACATCCAGAACCAGATACTGATGATAGTGTCGATAGTGATTTTTGGAAGGAGACCAGAGAACCTCAGTCGGGATTAAACTCTCTGAAGAATAATGAAATCTCTGACAGTATTATGGGATGTCATTCCGTCAACAAAGAAGAGTGTCTTGAACCCGACAGCAATTTTTGGAAAGACGACAGGAGGTCCGGTCTAAACAGTAACGAAGTTCCCGAAAGCGAAACGAGGTTCACCGTCACAAAACCGTACAGCTGCACCGAGTGCGGAAAGAGATTCCACCACGATTACAATCTGAAGAACCACATGAAGTACCACACGGGGGAGAAGGCCTTCTTCTGCTCCGTCTGTGGTCTGAAATGTCTCTACAAGTCCCATCTGGAGATCCACATGAGAACGCACACCAGAGAGAAACCATTCCCGTGCCTGGTTTGCGGTAAGAAATACGCTCACAAGGCCAGCATGCAGTCGCACATGGCCGTCCACACGGTGGAGAAACAGTACAGCTGCAGCGTCTGCGGCGAAGGCTTCGCTTGGTACACGGAGCTGAAGTACCACCAGTGTGCCGGAGAGTCGACGCGGGAAATCTGGAGAGAAGCGATGTGACTCGGCCGTTTGTCCAGTTTTTTTTAATTTTATTTTTTTATACATAAAAGACGAATCTGAATATTCATAATGTCTCGTCGTCCCAAAAAAACCTAAAACATTCCGTTTGCTGTAAATTATCTTATAAAGCAGCAATATTTCGCATTTTTGCATAAAAAAACCCAAACGAAACTTTTCAGTCAGTTTCCGATGCTGCTGGTTGAGTTCCTGTTTAAACCCAAACGATCACGTTTACTATTTGTATAGAAATTTAAATTTTTGAAAAGTGATGAAAGAATTCCTAAATGTTGTCGTTCATTCATCGCTGTAACATTTGTGTTGACGCGGTGGAGCTCATTCAATCCACAGATGACAATAAACTTAACCTTTGACCTCCTGGTGAACTTCCTGTGGATCTCTTGTTTCTAACCATCGTCACACTGGATCAGTTGGATCGGGGGGGGGACCATTAGACTGAAGCACATTGTTGGTTCTGATGAGCTGTGAGAGTGAATGTATGAATGTATGATCAGTGGTGGAATAATAAAAGTACTTAAATACAAATTCAATTTTCCATTTTATTCAACTTTGTACTTCCACTACATCTCAGAGGTAAACTGTAAACATGATGTTTCAAACACTTCCTAACTACACAAACAGAGTATAAAGGAGTTCAAATGAGCTGCAGCAGGAAGGATGATCCAAACAAAGATACATATGTAATAGTACAACACTAACAGGGATCATGTTTCTGATAATTAGTTCTGTTATTACTATTGTTTGTAGTCCAATGACCTCATTTCCTGTTCTTCAGTTCAGTGAGCGATGAACTGAAGTCCGGCTGAACGTGTGAGGTGAGATGTGAAGCTGATGGTCAGTGAGAGAGGATCTGATCTGGATTAGTTAAACTTCATTTGTTCACATGTGGAGGTCGATCCAAAGAGAAGCAACATCTTCTGAGCATGTTGCTTTAGCAGCTTATAAAGCCTCAGATGTCCGTGCCGCTCTGCATCCGTCACGTTTTAGTATTCCTCCGAGTGTTTTGTCTCGTGATGACGATTCAAATTGTAATCCGATCTGTTCTCCACAAACTAAGCACGCAGCTTTACCTTTGACCTCAGCAGAGAAATACTTTAAAGTCCATGTTTTGTCAAAAACTCTACACTCTGTATCACTCTTTTTTTTAACACAGGCCGACATGTTTAAGAGGTTATAGTTCTCTAAAAGAAGTGTATTCAAGCGTAACTTATATTTGAAGAAGTTAATATAATATTGCTGTAACTTAAGAACAATGCATCTTTTTTTCTGTACTCCTAGAAAATAAATCACACCAGAGTTGACTACAACATGAATTACATCTTAACAGGTAATTTAATGACATCCAAGCAAAAGATTCCGTGAAGAGGCCCAGTTTGTGGTTGAAAGCTCCAGAAGCAGCAACTTATTTGGATCTTGTGTTGACATTAATGCTCAATGAATGTAAATATATTCAATCATTTAACTTCCTGTCTGTGTTTTTATGAGGAAGTCTGTCATTTCAGTAACACTTTTATTTTGAAAGTCAGCAGCGGATGTGCCCCGGAAACTGAGGCTAACTTCACAGTTTGTGACCAAGATGGCGTCTATCAGAAACACGTCTGTTAGCAGAGTCTCTGTGTTGTGTTCACTGAGTGTGTGTGAGCTCCATCTTGGTCTCTGTGTGTCCGGATAAACCTTCTGAATGGACTTTTCTCTCAACGTGTTTCCTCTGACTCATCTCCCGGTAGCCTACAAAGCTATTGAAGTTAGCTTAGCATGCTAGCTGGAAACAGACCGACGGGGACGGAAGTGATCCACACAGCGCTAGTCAGAGTTTAATGAGAGTAAACGGTGTTTGTGACGCAGTTTGTGTGGTTGTGTGGAAATGTCTAAAGTCCAAATGCTGAGATGTTTAGTCAACCAGCGACTAACTGCGGCTGCTGAAGAGATATTTGGTGTGTTTGAAAGAACGATAGCAGAGTACGAGGAGGAACTCTCTCGTTCAAAAGAGGAGAACGAGCGACAACGGAGACTACTGGACGCTGTTTTCATGCCTCAGCTTCGGTCACACAGAGCAGGTTGGTTCTCTTTACTTCTTCTTTGGTTGATTTAATGACAATATTTTCACGGACCGGCCTTCAAGGTGTGGGGGAAAAACACGACGAAATAAAATGATACGATCGGCATGAAAACAAATATAAAATGCATAAATAATACAACTCACAATAACGCTGAATCAGTGGAGCCCTGAGCTTGTTTCTCTGCAACGAGACGGTCCCATCTGGGGGTAAAGGGAGACAAAGACACCCTAAGTCTGTTCCTGATGTCCAGTCTACTCCGTTTAGTTTTGGTTTCCGTCACTGCAGAACATCTCGCTTCACAGAGAGGATGTGTGAAATGGAAGCAGGGTTTCAGTGCTTTAGTGGTGATCTCAGGATATTCAGCCTTGATTTTAATCCTAAACACCAGCAGAGTTGTTGTCTCAAACATACTTTTAAGCCCACCGTCATTTACAACCTCCAGCAGCTGATCTTCCTGTCGCCACATGTTCTGCAGAGCGGGTTTGGCGCGTCACAATCACTCCTGATATTTAATCAGACTCCTGATTTAACGTCTGTTAAATGAAGCTTTCTTGTAGGCTTCTTGTCCACTTCTGTAAGCGGTTCACAATCTCGTATTGTCATAAATGTCGTCAGATGCTATGTGCCTCATTTTCATTGCTTCTGTAATTGCCCCGGACCCTTGTGCTCCGATATGTGGTTGAGATCCATCATATTACTAACTCTCAGCCCTTAACTCGTGGAGTTAGATCTGAAACTGTGGCGTCTCTACATGATGTCTCTCTCTCCCCACGGAGCTTCTGGTACTTCTGTCCCTCGTCCCGCTGCATTGTTCAATGCCTCTCTTATAAACCGGTAATGTGTCTGCATATCCCCGGGCTAAGGAGGATCCGAAAGTGTGTGATTTCATTTCATGAATAGTTACGTTGCTGGATTTCTTTGGAAGAGAGAACGACTAATTGGTAAGTAAGTGAAAGTAACAGCTGAATGATTTCTTTTCCTCCCTCTCAGCCTGTTGTTTACATTTCGGTTGTTAATCAGATGAACTCATTGAGAAAACATTCCATCATTAATGGTTCTTTTGCTGAATTTCTTCTCTATTTTTGAACTACATCTGATTGTTTTCACTCTTTTATTATTTTCTGTTTAAGTTTAGTCTGACAGGTGATCGGTAACATGTCTGTACTTCATTCTGTCCTGCAGACGTCCAGCAGCTGTTGGTGGTTAAAGAAGAGGTTCCCCCTGAGCAGCAGGAGTGGAGCTCCAGTCTGGACCAGGAGGACCCAGAGCCCCCACACATTAAAGAGGAACAGGAGGAACTCTGGACCAGTCAGGAGGGAGAGCAGCTTCAAGGTCTGGAGGAGGCTGATATCAAGTTCACATTCACTCCTGTGAAGAGTGAAGATGATGAAGAGGAAGCTCAGTCCTCACAGCTTCATCAAAGACAAACTGAACAGATGGAAACAGAAGGTGATGGAGAGGACTGTGGAGGACCAGAACCAGACAGGAACTCAGATCCAGATAGACATTTCCAATTATCCAGCAGTGACAAAGCCTCACAATGTAACAAACAAGAAACTGATGACTGGAAGGAGACCAGAGAACCTCAGTCAGGTTTAAACTCTCTGAATAATGAATTTTCTGTCGGTGGTTCCAGATGTAGTGCTGGAGAAAAACCATTTCGCTGCTCTGAGTGTGGGAAGAGATTTGGCAAAGGAAGATGTCTAAAGAGACGCATGATAATTCACATAGGAGAGAGACCATTCAGCTGCTCACTTTGATTTATACAAAAAGTACATCTGGCAGACCACATGGCCCGTCACACTGGGGTGAAACCGTTTAGTTGCTTAGTTTGTGGTAAAGGATTTATACAAAAGCGAGAGCTGACTTTCCACATGGCACGTCACACAGGGGAGAAACCATTCAGTTGCTCAGTCTGTAAGAAGTCTTTTGCACAGAGAGGGAATTTACACACACATGAGAATCCACACACGAGAGACCTTTCAAGTGCTCAGTTTGTGGTCAAAGCTTTTTGCAAAAAGCATAACTGAAGAGACACATAACACACACCGGAGAGAAACCCTACAGCTGCTCCGTTTGCAAGAAGTCTTTTGCACAGAGAGGAAATTTACAGACACACACGAGAATCCACACAGGAGAGAAACCATTCATCTGCTCACTGTGGGAAAACTTTTATCAAAAGTGGAAACCTAAAGGTACACATGAGAACTCATACGGGAGAGAAACCATCTGGTTGCTGCTGATGGAGGGGACAATGGAGGACCAGAGCCAGGCAGGAACTTAGATCCAGATAGACATTTGACAAGACTGATGACAGATGGGATTAGGGCGGCCTGGTGAGGACATTTTACCACCATATGATATACACAGCTAGAGGTGATTGCGACCACTCAAGACTGTTTGTGATTCCACCAGACTGCTCTGATATTTGTTTTGAGGGTCTTTTGTCCTGATCTCACTGTAAGGGAAACAACAATGTTTATAGTTGGACATGTGGAGAGTCTCCGAAACAACTTTAACTCTTAAAACCCTATGCACACAGTGTTATGAAGGTCCGCCTGGTCTTTTTTGTCTTTTTTCTTCAATAAATGTGTTAGACAATGTCCTTTTTGAAAATTATTTTGCTCCTTTTTTCAGGAGAAATGTAACTTTCAAAACCAGGCAAGTATGTTGTCATTATTATATGTTATAAATGCTTAAAACAAGTGTGTAATAACAAAAAAGTAAATAAACGGATTTGAATTTTCATCAGTTTCTCTTTATAAACAATTAATGAAATAAATGAAATTCAACCTATTTTACATATTGTCAAACAGTTTTGAGAATATGTAGAGCTTTCAGTGTCCATGCTACAGGCTGTTATATTTGTCCATGTCTAGGCAATTTTTAGCAGCAGGGGTAGTCCCTGTAGCAGTTCCTCTCCAGCTGAAGACAGAGCCCAACCTTACACATCCAGGGTGTGCTTTTATGGCAGAGAGTTTCCTCTTGGATATATACACTAGATATTGATTATCGGGCGACTGTGGAGAGCAAGGCCGTCCTTCAATCAGAGGGTCGGCGGTTCGAACCCCGGCTCCTGCTTGTCGCATGTTGATGTGTCCTTGAGCAAGACACTTAACCCCAAAATTTCTCCTGTAGCTGTGCCTACAGTGTGATAGAATCTGAATTGTAAGTCGCTTTGGATAAAAGCGACTGCTAAATGACTGTAATGTAATATTGAAAAATATTATTGTAATAAAGCTGGGAATAATCCAGTGTATACAAACTGAATTAATTACTTCATCGTCATCGTCCACCTTCGATGCTGTAACTCAGAGGTGATGAAGGCGACCCAGCTCTACTCTTC
>NW_022281280.1:0-11955 GCF_004355925.1 Anarrhichthys ocellatus | reverse complement strand
TATACAACCAGAGGAGTCGCCCCCTGGTGGACACTAGAGAGAATGCAAGTTTTGAGACACTTCCTCATTGGCTTCACTCTGCAGAACTGGAGGTTGTCGCCTGATTATTACGCTAACAAGCTAACTGTTACATATTAAATGTTAGTATGTTGACACTGTGCTAACACTATGCTACATTAGCATACTTACTTTATCCTTCATCTTAAAGTGTACTCAGTGAACCAGCACCCAACAAATAACAAGCACACAACAAGAATCCAGCATAAAGAAATAACGCTCACTCCACCTCCTCTACTCCTGCAGGTGTCACAATCAGACAAAGTGTCGGCCCGATCCGTGTCCTCCAGGTTTTGATTGTACAGTCATTGGCGACACCATCCACTGCGACCCGATGCCTCAGGTCAGTCGCAACTAATTGCTTATTTACTGTGTGTGTGTGTGTGTGTTGTGTTTTAAATAACTATTTCAGGAAATGACATTTACATCCAAACGGACCTTCAATCATTCTCAATCCATCACTCGTCCTGTGTCTCTTTCAGGTGTCTCGGAACATCGGCTATGTGGAAATCATTGAGATCAGCGCCAGCGTGCTCGGGTTGCTCTTCTTGGTCGGCGCCTTCGTTTGCATCCGGAAACGTTACGTTCAGCAGAAAAAGAAAAAGCCCGTCTGTGTCCAGGACTCCAACGGGTGAGAGCAAGTGTTTGAGTCTAAAGTCAAGTTATATTTCTATCAGGCTGTGGTGTTATTATAACTTCTTATACACTTTATTATTTTACTCTTGTTGTTGTAGTTCACTTTTTCTATTTTAGTTTACTTATTTTACTAAATGTATACAGCTGGATTAACCGATTGTTGGCCACTTAGATGGTTAAAGGATGAACAGCAGCAGCAGCTCAAAACCAACCGATGATAGCAGCACTCATCATACGTGTAATAACTCTTAATATTGGACTAAAAGTGAAACACTACTCTTCACACCCTCAGCTACTTCCAGCCCAGTCTGACCAAGAGCCTGAAACCCAACAACCAGGAAGACGTCCCGATAGAGATGAGCTCCATCAACGACCTCGACCACACGCCGTTCAGGTCACTTCGCCCTCGCAGCCAGATCATCTCGTCAGGAGGCGGGGTTTCCTATGCAAAGATGCAGGGGCCGGTGGTGTGCAGCGTTGCCCCAAACCTCCTCGACAGGCCACCGTCCAGCTCCGACAACGACTCCATCAGGAAGAACCACTGGAACATGGACTACGAAGGTATTTGTGTGTGAATTTAGGAGGATTTTTAAATGTCCCATTCAGAACATATCGAGCTCACAATTCTCTGAAAGGAAGAGGATCTTAGTCAAAGATTGGGTGTCGTTTTAAAACGCTCAACATCGCTTTAAATATCTTGCTCCAGTATTGGTTAAAGTTATAGTTAATATTTCACTGTAAATAAAAGCGGGAACGTACTGGACAATCTCAAAAGGGAAAAACAGACAAACAAACGGTAATAAACTGTAAACATTCTGTGCGATGCTGCAACGCCACACTGGCTGAACGACTCAACCAAGGTAATTGTGAACGAGTGTCGACTTGTCAGGGCGGAGTGGTGCATCATGGGAGAGGCAGAGGACTGCCTGTAGAGCCGTCCGTCAACACACGACGCTGACTAAACTCTGGAAGATGAAACATTCATTGACGAGATATATGAATATATATCTACATATATATCTATAGATAGATATATTCTATGCTGGTCTCCTTCTATATTCTGTAATACCCTCCCGTATTGACCATCCTCTTTGCTCTGTCTCTCTCTCTGTCTCTCCATCTCTTTCCTGTTCCTCCTTTTGTTTTGTCTCCCTCCCACCCTTTGAGTTTCTTACTCTCACTCCCCCATCTCTTCTTTTACAGTATGTTGCTCTCACACCTTTTTTCTAGCTTCAGTCGAACAAACACCTGTGGACAGGTATCATTAGATATGTTAAAGAGAGAGAATTAGGACCGTTTTTAGAGTCCAACTTTGGAACGCTTGTACAAAAGAAAGTGAAGACGGTTTGAGGATAAGAATAAAAGAACATGGTCTCCCTGCTGCCCTGTGTCAATGTTGTTCACCCTCTTCTTCTCTCATTCTCTCCCTCCTTCATCCTCATCATCTTCCTCCTTGTTCCCTCTTCATTATCTCCCTCTGGTCCATTCGTCTCCTCCTCCTTCCTTCCATCACACTCACTCCATGTCTCTCTCTCTCTCTCGCTCTCTCTCTCTGTCTCTCTCTCTCTCTCGCTCTCTCTCTCTCTCTGTCTCTCTCTCCTGTTATGTGCAGCATATATATATATATAGTTATATAACGGATCAATATGCTGTGCTGCTATGTTGTGGAGACGAAGATGAAGAGAGGCAGATGAGGTGTTCGTCATGCCGTCGCTCCCCGGGCGACGCTTCCCTGACAGGTCGTTCATCTGCTCGACCTTATCGGAGGATAAAGGACTCGTTCCTGTAGTCGGTATCCGTCCCGTGGTTAAAGGGAATCCTCTAGGCCCTCGACTACAGCTGACATGTTCCGTGTGTCTGCGATGCTCAAAACCGGTTGAAAGTTCTGGAGTAAAGGTGGTGTTTTAGTTTAATATATTGAATAATGAGCCTTCGCCTTCTGTCACCATCAGTATCACTGGATTGGTGATGAATCATCCAATCACAGAGCTGCAGCAAACTGAAGCGATTCATGAGACGGATGCTGGAGCGAGAAAGAGAAAAGAGATCGTTTGATTTGGTTTTGTTCTAAAATAGAAAAGATTTTACTTTTCATATCACGCCTCAGTTTATTTGCAGGATTCTTCATCATCCGAGCTTTTTATTATACTACTTGAATACTTGTTAAGTATGTGCAGGCAGATGAATGTTATTCACCAACATATTTATTCTCTATATCCTTTTGATAAAGCATCACTAATGCTGTAATAGTCAGATTTCTGTCTCTCGTGAATGTTTCAGTTATTTGCAGCAACAAGTCTTCACGCTGAAGTGGAATTTCTTTAACACATCAGGATTTTCTTAAAGTCCTTTCTCTCTGAGGCGGCTTGAATACCAGATGTGTAGGGACAGAACCTTAAAGAGAAATACCTCAGACTGTGGTGAATGGTGACAACTGCAAACATTCATCACTCTGCAGGTAAAATACAAAAAGACCTTTACAAACACAAACGATAAGTTTGCATCGTAGACTATTTATCACATTTCATGAGGCCTTAAATTACTTCTCAGGGATTTATGTTCTTATTTATAAGAACTCAGTTTGTGAAAGATGCTTAAGTGAACAAAGTAAGTCTGCCATTTGTTATGAATGTTGCCGCCTGCAGTGGTGAGCCGAGACTCGGTGCTCTGCTCTCTGCAGCTTTAGAAAAAGAACGGCTCTTGTTCTTTTGTTCTTCAGTAAATGAATTGAAGTGTGCAAGACTTTCTTTAGTAAATGTAGTCACTGAAATCGTTCGGTTAAGCGTTCCTTCCTGTCTCATGATGGCTAAAACCCACAGAAAACTGCAGACAAAGATGCACCCGCTTCAAATGTTATCGGACTCATAGATACGTGAAGTTATCATCTGTTCACACGGACGATCACGATACGAATACAAGACAACACCGCCGTATTAAAACAGAGCGCTGTCATACAGTGAACGTTTGTTTATCTACAGAAGTGAGAGTGTGAGTTAAAGGTGCAGATGGGAGCCGTTCTTATCTCACTAATATATATATATATTGATTAACAATCATAAGACATTATTTTAAAAGCTCACAGCTGAAGTTATTTTTTTATTTAGTAGTTGATTTTTAACCTGTAGAATAATAAGCTTTAGTTATTTAACGTGTTCTCATTGTTTTAAGGATCATTGTAACTGATAATAGTAACAACAACAACAACAACAACAATAATAATAATATTAACAATAAGTGTAGGCTTATTTTAACTGAAGTATGCTACCTGGGCTGAATAATGTACTTAACTTAAGTTACTGAACAAACATACTTATTTTAACCCAAACCACAATCAGTCCCTAAATCTATTCAAGTAGTTTAGTTGCCTGAACCTAAACAAGTTATGTTGTTTCAATTCAAAACGTGAAGGACTGTAAGTGCAGATCAGCCCAGTTTTAACTCGGCTGCAGGCTGTTAGTGTCCTTCAGGATCTGTTTTAAAGTTCTTTTGCTCGTTTACTCTTAATGGTTTGGGACCACATCACTTTAACAGTCACTCTTCCTTTTTAAATCTTTTCCTTGTGCCTTTCTTTCATTGCTTGGTTTTATCGTGCAGTATTTGCATGTTTTAATTAGTTATTTAGTTTACTATTGTTATTGTTAAAAACTGCGACTGCTTGCTGACTCTCCTTCTCTCCCCCACATGTCCCGTCTGCCTCCACTATCACTGTCAAATACAGGCACAAAATGTCCCCAAAAAACTGCCACCATTTCCCTTTCACAACGTGAATGTCTGAAGCTTTAGAAGTGGTGGTGATAACAACTGATGAAGTAGATATGCACCAGTAGGTTTATTGTCAGAGTTGTCAACAACTAGCTCTTTTAGGAAGGTAGATGTTGATGAAGTTTGCAGTATATAAATAATATTAAGGATATAGAGTTGGGGATAGGGAATGATAACAGCATTAGTCCTCTGTGCTTGTTCTTGACTATTTATTGAACTGTGGAAACAACACGAGCTGAACTCCTCTGATGTCTGTTAAGTCTTCAGATGTAAAGATGGCGTCACTTCTTCATCTCTTTAAGCATCCTCTTCATCATGCAGACGCTCTAATCTCTTTCTCCCTGTCTCACTTTGCCCTCCTCCTCCTCTTCCTCATCTATTCTTTGTGCCTCTCTTCCCTTCACTACTTTTGTCAGTTGTCTCAAACTTGTTCAAAGCAGAGACTTTTGATGTCAAGTGTTCTTTAATCAATATCTAAAGCGTAATGAAACTTCATCAAAACACTTTTGTTTGTGAAATTTGAAAACGTCGACAACAATTTCTTCATATTGTTTGGTTTTTTTTGTACAATCAAATGTTCAAACCCCAAAGAGATTTAATTTACATTCATATAAAGCAGAGAATTGGTAGAGCAAGGCAAACATTACAACCATTACTCGCTTTTTATCAGAGCTGCCGATCAATTATTAATCATCTAAACGTTCTAAAGGACGACGTGTGTCACAGCCACTTTGAGAATAACTGGGTTTATGTCCATCAATGCATGCATGTGTGTGTAACCAGCATGGTTACTGCTTCCCCACATTGAACAAAGCTGAATTACAAATGATCCAACCCATCAGGAAGAACGCTGCGTGTTCAGAGAACTCTCTGATCGGCAGAATAACTGAAGTATGAAGGCCGTAAACACGCCGAGTCCTCAGGATAAAGACACCGTTCACCTGCAGCACACTCCTGTTGTTGAAAGATGTAAACAGTCTACTGGGCGTAACATCTTGTTAGCACATCATAAAAGGACAAGAGAAGTATTTCAAGGTTGGGGACTTAGCTTGAGATTAGTTTCAGGGAAATATTTAAATGATGAAGTTTGTCGAGCTCACACGAGGATGTACAAAAAGCCAGAAGAGCTTTATTTATCAAGGCTGCCCTTGAATTGTCTTAATGTTAAATCTGTTGGATCATTGGACTTCAGGATCAGTCATTTGGTCTAAATATTAAAGTACATGTGGTGACTTTCGGAGATATGCCCTCCTCCTGTTCCACTAATGAAACCCACGCAACTTCAGTGGACATATTTAATATGCAAATACTCAAAAAGCTTTGCTAAAATCCCTCCTGCACAGCAGCAGCTGTCCCGCTGTTTACCAGCATTAATCGCGCAGTGACAACACTGATTAGAGTTGTTTGTTCGGTCTGAGAGCTGATCTCTGTGTGGCAACTAGTCACGACTCACTGGTAAACTTCTCACCCTGTGATGGCTGTGGATGCCAGTTTCTGTTCTGTCTTTACATTATGTAGATTATGAGGTCGTGCAAAGCAAGCGCGAGTTTAGAATCAGAGCTGGATCAATGGGTCGACCAGGCCGATATATACCGGAAGATATTGTTACTGCAGGTATATAATATGAAGTGTCAGATATAAATATATACATTGGCCTCAATTATCCAGGATTGGTCGGGTTCCATTACATCTTGCCTGCAAGTACTGGATTTTGATGAATTAGTGAAAGCTTCCTCCCAGCTAGCAATTATTTTAAATGTCCAATTTGGCAAATAAATCACTGTCTATAAAATAAAAAAGTGAACAATTTCACAGATTTCAATGTGATGTCTTCAAAGTACTTGTTTTGTCAAACCGACAGTCAAATCGGCTCAATTTACAGAGACATAAATCAGCTAATTCTCACATTTGAGAGGCTGAAATAGACAAATGTTTGACATGTTACATGAACATGTGAAGTAGTGGATCTGTCCTCTCTCCTCAGTCTATCCAGCAGACCCGGACTACTACGGCCGCCCGGTGGTCCAGGACTTCCCCCAGTTTGACATCGTAGAGGACACCTACACCCCGTCCTCCACCACGGACTCCCGCAGGAACTCTCGATTCGGCGGCTTCCCGTTCCCGCTGGATCGCTGCGACCGCCGCGCCCCCCTGCCACCCTGCTACAGCAACCAGAACCTGGACGACTTCCTGGGCCCCGACGGGCTCCCTCTGCCCAGCTCCCAGTGCCCCAACGAGTACACCGCCATCAGCTACTACCCCACCCAGCACGCCCGCAGCATGGACAACGTGTCGGGGGGGCTACAAGAGGCTCAGCATGCGTCTGAGCGTGGCCATGCCGTCGTACGCAGAGCAGGCCGGCCTGCCGCCGCCAGCACCAGCACCATTGCCGAACACTGCCCAGCCTCAAACCAGACCGCCGGGGCCGAACCCGAACCCGCGCAGCTACGAAGGCTCCAGCATGGTGGAGAGCGATTACGGGAGCTGTGAGGAGGTGATGTTTTAAGACCAAGTTTAATTTCAGAGCCTACGTCCCTTTTTTTTGCGTCCTTTTCGGTGATTATTCACTTTAATTCATCTCGGGACCTAAACAGTGCGAGTACACGCCACTGTGACTCCATTCTAAGGCAGCTTTGTGTACAAGTACGCCTCTCAGATGGTCTCTCACTGTTCCCGAGATGAAAGCGCCGAGTGAAGAGTTTGGATGTCTTTCATTTGTGCGGCGTAGCCTCGCTGTGTCCGATTAGACGGGAGGTTATTCAGCACTCCTCGGAGAAAGTTCAGCAGAAGTTCATCGCTTTGACTGAGAGACGCCCGGTAAATTGTTAGGAGGTGTGAAACCCTGAAGAGTCTTATGCTGACTTGACTGTTTCAAAGTCAACATCTTTTAAGCCGACACGAGACAATCTCAGAAGAGCAGAGGACTCTGCTTTCCAAACATGTCCAAACAAACAACTGCCTTTTCACTTCTCAAACATCTGTCTACATCACGCCAGCAAACATCCACGCCAGCTCTGACGAACATAACAATAATTCTATATTCAGAAAGGCCTCTCTGATGAACTACTGATAAAGAGCTTTGATGAGGACTGTTGCGCTTGTATGAAAGGTAAACAGTGTTTATCACATTCTGCTGTGTGTTTGTGTTCAAAGCAAGAGAACACACACACAGAGAGGTTTATGTGTCTAATGTCGGCCCACCATTTCCAATCTAAAGGTATTAAAAAGTGACACGGAGCACATTTCATGCAGGATGAGCGTTGGCTTGGACTCTATAATCTGCTTACTGTCTGTTACAATGAAGGAGGCTGGATCCTCGTAAACAAGTGACAAAGTTCATGTTAGTGGTGACGTGGATGTATTCTAACTTTTGAGTGTTCCTCGTGTCAATACTGTCTCCGTTACCGTGGATTCTGTAGATTATGAATCTAAGCATCTCCCAGGTGGATTACAGTTTTATTTTGCAGTGTTTCTGCCCCCCCGATGACAAAGGGACCACTTAACGTGGGCAGTAAAGAAATGTCTCTGCAGCCATTTTAAATGGTGGAAATATGCAAAAGCCTCATGAAAGAAATGTTGTTTTGGTCAAAGAGCTTGTCAAAGAAAAGCTCAAAGCAATATATTTTACAAGCTGCTACTGAAATCACTCTGTCAGTGAACTCCCAACAGTTCTCCGTCATAAATACAAAAGCGTATTTATTTCACTTGTGTTTGTGTTTTTCAGTCCAAGCATTTTAAAGCAGTTTTGCAATCACGGATTTATTTTGTTTTCTTTAAGATCAGGTAAAGTGTTTATCGCAACCAACAGGTAATCTTAGCCAGGCTGTTATAATGGCCTAGATATACTCGCTAACCAACATTTCCATTTGAATGAGTTTGCTAGGTCAGTGTCGTCTCCACTTTATTCAGATTTTTTACTTATTTGTTAATTGTGAAATCTGAGAATGTGTCAGTAGCTTAAATGCCGTCGTTGGTAATTGTTGTTGTTGCTGTGGTTGAATGTACAACGTCGGTCCATCACTGGTGGTTTAACTGTGACTTCAGAGTACAGAAAGCCCTTTATAGTGTACAGATATTGTGTTGTACATACCATCTGTATCTGTGTGCAGTTGTTGTAGGTTGTTGTTTGTGCAGAACTTGGCTTCACTTGAATGTAAGTCACATTTGTTTTCATTCATAAAGTTTATTTTTTTATCAATGTGGGCCTCCCCCATGTTTCTCTGTTGTTTCTCTGTGAGAGATTTTATTAAGATTCCGTCTTTCTGTTTAGTTTTTTCAATATTGTAAAGAGAATATGAATAAAGGTATTATCTTCTATGAGCACCGATTGAAGAGATCAGACTTCTTGCTTCTGTCAAAACAGATGAGCTTTAAAAACAATAACACACACACACACACACACACACACACTCACACACACACCTGAGGGTTTCGTCACTGTCTGGAAAGAAATGAAAAAACGTTAAGCCTAATCCAGACAGGATTAGTTTTATCAAAGGACATCTTGGGTTATTTGTATTTGCTCATGGACATCAGTGATGTTAGTCGTGTGTAGACGGTAAAATCATTTTCAGGGTTCGTCTCAAACACGTCAACTGAGAAATTCACAGCCTGATCAATCAAGTTAAGATGACGACAACAGCAAGGAGCACTTCAATTTGACGTCACATCTGTGAAGATTATGACAGAAACGGTGCATTTAGCCATATTTTGTTGATTATGTTCCAATAGTTTGCGTTCTAAACGGTGACATTAGGAGGACACTTTATATTACATTTACTGTTTAGACCATGTATCAACGCAACGTAATTCAGATAGACGGGGTGGGAACAAACTACAACAGAATGAACTAAAGTGATGGTGTAGCATGTACAAAAACAAGTTATAGTATGTTGAAAGAAGTAATAAAAACGTCACAGTATCGTGTGTTGAAAAAGTAACAGTAAAGTATGTGGGGAAAGTATCGTGTTTCAAAAGAAGTAAAAAAACGAAAGTCAACAATAGTCTTATATTGATTACTGAATATGTAAAAAAGAAAAAGTAATAGTATAGTATGTCTACAAGTCATAGAAAAGTCATAATATACACGTATGTAAAAAAAGTCATAAAAATGTCATCGTATCGTATGTTGAAAACAGTCAGAGCAAAGCGGAATATGTGGCGTGATGCTACATTTGCACAAAGTAAATGAACAGACCATTCCAGTGTGTTTGGAGTTTTTTGCTGATATCTAGTTTTCTTTTGCTAAGTATCTCATAATGCACAATTACATAAAACTGAGGAAATGAGCTGAAGCTGCAGTGATCGTCTGCTTCCTTGCTGACTGGAGGACAGATGTTTGTTCATGAGAGACAGAGAATAAAAGAGATAAAGGCAGGACACACACAGCCACTGCTCGTGTCTGGCAGTCTGAGATTTTGTGAATACTTAAGGTGTGACAGAATGAAAGTAGCTTGTGTTTGTGTGAAACAGAGAAACACAAAGAGAGAAATGTGGGGCTCCTGAGATGAGGACGCGACAGTTGATGTGTCCGTGTGTTTCATTCCAACAGAAGAAGCTCTTATCTGACCCCGTCAGCAACTTTCTGCCACATCCTGACGCTCCATGATAAGGAGTGTGTGTTTAGAGGTACACAGCACACTGCGTTTCAAAGACCTTCCACCGCTCGAATTCATTGCCTGGAGGCCTGAAATAAATCATCAGACTGTGATGATATATATATCTGCTTTTTTGGTGAACCTACTTTCCCCGAAACTACTTCTTCTTCTCCATCAAACTTCTGCTTCAAGTTAGTGTAACTCATGTTTTCCAAAATTCCTTTGAGGAACACAACACCTCGTGCTCTCAAATTACTCCGGAGCACTAAAAGGTATTACAGGTACAAAGTGCCAATCTAACGCCGTTATTTTAACGGCGTTTTGGGGCTGGAAGGTTCGATGCAATCAGGACCCAATGCTAAAGGTACAAGATGGTCAAAAACATGAGACAGACAATTAGGTCCATGCAGGTATCTACTCAAACACACTTAGCCAGTTACCACGAAGCCCACACTGCCACTAACTGCACTCACTGAAGACATGTTATCACATTTCAGAAAGAAGCCGACGTAAGGGCTCTATAATATGTTTGAGGATATATATCCAGTATGTCGAACGGATTGAGCAGTGAAAACAGGTTAAACAAAGATAAAGGTAGAAGCTAAAGCCTACAGATCAGAATGTTAAAGTAATTGAGGAACACTGTTCCTGTAAAGCCAGGAAGGGGATTATTCACTGTAATCAATACAAACGTGCTTGAGGTACTCTGCTAATGTTAGCTCCACAGGTTGTTATGTAAAAATGTAACATTTTAGAGATGAATCTCCTTCCAACCACTTTGGGGTAACAACATTACACAACGTTTACACACACACACACACACACACACACAAAGACTCATAGCAAGTGTGTTATGCCAGTTCCTGTCTTAAAACCACAGCTGTGGAGACGGCTGACCTCTCCAAGTCAGCTGTCAATCACTCTTTTCCTCCCTGTCATTCATACACACACACACACACACACACACACACAACCTTGCTGGTGTCAGACAACAAAGGTGTTATTATTTCAGGTGATATTGTATTATATATTTGCCATGACACAATAAGAAGCAACAGATAGCATTCCGAGGTAAAGCAGTAAAGGGGTTTGATTCTTAGCTACAGTCTAATCTGAGACTAACATTTAACCAGCTTGAGTGTTTGTATGTCTATTCATTAACAACCGTTTATGGTACAAATGTTACCAAACATAGAGCATAAAAGTCAAGTTGTAAAAAACATGTCGCGTTAGTTTTGTGTCATTAGCCGCTCATCCCTCTGAATAAATCAGATGCATATTCAGAGGTGTTAGTTTTTAATCCCCCCCCAAACCCGGAGTTAAATCTTGACAGGTTGAGATGAGGATTAGAAAAGAAGAAAATATCCCATTTGTCATAATACCGACGCACCTGCATATCCACCAGTATTTATGACTTCAAGTTTTACTGCTATGGGGGGGGGGGGGGGGTTAACCTGTTACCAGATCAACTGCTATCTTGCTGGTCAAACTGCCTTAATCCTTGATCCAGATCACCACACAGCCAAAACCATCAAATCAGTGTTGAAATCCTGCTTTTAACTACTCAAGGGACTATCAGCCAAAACGTTTTAAACTCGTGTGTAGCATGAGCCTGTAACAGTCTGTTCATTCTTGGTTAGACTCTGGGTAAGCGGTCCACATTTCTGTTTTTCAAGCACGTCAGTAACTCCTCTGACTCACGTACTTTTCGACCGGGATCGTCAGCCTACAAATTAAGCATGAAAGTTCATTCTTGGAGATAATAACTTGACAAGACACTTTGTGCATAAGCTTTTCAATAGACCTGGTCCTGACAGTGTGCGGAGATGTTTGTTTTGCAAATGTTTGCAATGAATTTTTAGAAGGATTCTTGTAACATCTGCTAAATATATTTTAGACTTTT
>NW_022281279.1:354-11960 GCF_004355925.1 Anarrhichthys ocellatus | reverse complement strand
ACACTAGAGAGAATGCAGCTTTAACACATGAAGCTTTGACTTCACTTTAACCTGGAGGTTGTCTCCTGAGTGTGACGGACTCATAAGCCAATCAGCTTGTTGTGCTAACGTGCTAACGACGTACGGCTAAACGTTTCCTGGAGGAAGTCTTCTTTGGTTCCACGTTACTTTCATCGACCTCCATGTTCTCTGTGAGCAGCGGACGATGAGTCGTTAACCAGTGATTTAGAGTGAGGATTATTATCAAACTACAGTATTAACATTAACACACACGTTAAAATGTCACTTCAGCACAATTTAAAACCGATAGCGATGTCTAAACGTAGCTGATATATATATTTTCAACATTTTGAATCCGCCTCCTGACAGAAGTTGGATCAACCAATCAGCTACATTGTTAGCATAGCATAGCATCAATAAAACCAAACTCTATTTAGAAAACAAGCATTTTAAAAGTTGTTTGCTCGTCGTCCTGCGGAGAGAACTAACAAAACATGAATTCAGACTTTTTACAAATCTTTCATCATTATGTTGTTATTTCAGCATCTTTTTTATCTGTTTATTGATATTAAATCACAGCAAAACAAACACAAATGATCCCGCGAGTAACGCAACACGATATCTAGCTTTGCATTTGGTGTGAACGCAGCGTCACACCTGGATCAGCAGAGTCCTGGTTGATCCTCACACAAGTTTAATGTGGTGCAGGTCTACATCACTAAAGCACAGCAGGTGACGGGAAATCTAAAATGATGTGTTTCAGTGAAACCAAACACAAAAGCAGCAGATGGGTAAGAACCCAACGATATATATATATATCAAGCACGTGTTAATGCAGGTGAAGGTAAGCTGTGTATTAATAATCTCAGAGAGTGTATGTGTTATTGTGGAGCTGGTTATAAGCTACCCACCAGGTGAGCCGGGGCTCTGGGTCTCCCGTCAACTCCACCTCTAGCATCACTGGAGAGCCCTCCATAACGGTGGCTCTAGACAGGGGCCTGGTGAAGCAGGGAGGGCCAGGTTTAGAGGCTGTTCCCTGGGGAAGAGACTCTGCCTGGGCAGAAGGAGGAGGAAAGGGAGGCCCTTGGATCTGAGGAGTAAGCCTGATCTCCTCATGGATGGCCACGGGCTGACAAATGTTTGGGTCTTGGTCTGGAGTTAGTAGATGGGGTCGAGAGAAAAGGGGGGTGTCATGCAGATTAGCCTGCGGAGCCAAAGCCTGGGTCTGTGGTTCAAGAGGAGCAGGATCGGTGGGGCTGCTGGGGGTCATGCCAGGGTCATGCACACACTGCGGAGGGGAGGACTGGCAGAAGGAGGTTTGTTTGACAGTCGTGGCTGTGGTCAGGCTGCTGCTTTGGGGCATGGCGACTGAGGAGGTCTCTTTGCTGGTTTGGAAGGAAGGTGCATCCTGATCAAGACCACTCCTGGAATCCAGGTAAGACCGTGAAACATTTGCGTCTTGAGGGAGGGTTGTGGTGGTTTGGAGGCAAGGTGTACAGGATTCGAGGAGCCCAAAGGTCCTGACTTTGTGGAGGACAGGGTCTGTGAGAGCCTGAGAGACCGGATCGATCTGTGGTAAGGCCTCCCTCTGGGATGAGGGGCCGTCTTGGGGTGAACAGAGGCCGTTACGATGACTGATGTCTAAAGGGGAGGACTGGAAGAAAATGGTCTGTTGGGTAATTGTGCTGCTGTTGGTGAGAACGTCCCTTTGAGGTTTGGAGACCGTGGATGTTTCTTTCATGTCCCGATCGAGGCCACTCTCAGAGTCAGGGAAGGACTGTGGAAGACTGGAGTCTCGACAAAGGCCAGTTCTGTTTTGAGGAAATGTAGTGCTGCATTTGAAGAACCTGGTGTCTTTGTGGAGGTCAGGGTCTGGACCACCACAGCTGGACCGGGGGAGTGTGGTGCTGTGATTAAGTTCTGCAACCTGGGGAATAGGATCAGTCTGTAACAAGGTCTCCCCTTTGGATGCCACATGATGGGTGATACCTGGACTCATCTGAGGCTGGTTGCACCGACTGTTGTGCTCCTTCAATAAAGGATCAGTGCGTGAGGGGCTCCTCTTCTTGTCTGGAGGGTCGCTCTCGTGGACCGGGTGTGATCCAGAGGGGACGCCGGGTTCAGGGTCATTACTCCGGTGAGCGTTGGCTGTGCTGGTCTTTCCGGTCTTCAGGATGCTGCACAGAGTGCTGGTGAGGAGACTCGGAGCAGGAACCGTCAGCGGACTCTGGACAAACGAACTGGACTCTGCTCTGAACCTGTAACACACACAACAGGAACCAACTCAGACCAACAAACTTGTTCTGTGACTGTTGTTACATGTCCTTCTCCTGCCTCCTGCCTCACGTTTACATGAGATTATACTTTAGTAGTGCTGGGTATTGACTAGTGATCCGTACTGATCCCCCCTCGCAGTTCGTCTTAAAGTTCTACCGACGATGGTTCTCCTCCAACATTCAGTAGAACATGTGTTTCTAGTCTCTGATCTCTGATCATGTTTCATTGTAAACAACCAATCAGAGGAGAGCTAGTAACGTTAGCAGCACCGCTAACGGCACCAACGGAGGTTCACTTCAGTTACATGATGATGCCTTCAGGCTCTGCTCAGTGAACATGAGTACTGGCTGAAGGTACATTATAACGTTATCATGATGTGTTCACATGTCATCTGTAAAATTTCACATGAATATAAAATAGATATTAGAGTCAGTAGCTGATCAGTAACTGATCCAGACCTGGTGCTGCTGTGCCGGCTGTTTGGAGGAGTTGGACAGCTCTCTGTCCGACTGGACTCTCTCTGTTGTCGGGCTGCACCAGTAGCGGTACCATTAGCGGTACCAGCAGCACTGTGCTCTGACTGGTTGATGTGGACGCTGTGGGAACTGAAACAGAAACTCTCCTCAACGTCCGACTGAATCGTGATGGACTCCGGCGTCTCGGCCAGCGGCGGCAGGGAAATGTCGTCAGGTGACGCACAATCGTATTCGTCATTGGAGAGAGAATCGTCCGACATCACTTCCTGTTGCTGGAGCTGCGCCTCGGACAGGTGTCCTGCAGATGCATCCTGGGTAAAAAACATGTACATATATGGCTCACGGTCACAGGAACAGGGTCTGTGTAGCTAGTTTGTTGTCACTTTATATCTGACTTTCTTCATTTATAGCTTTACAATAACTCATATTTACTCACTGAAGCAGCTAGCTAGCAGCTAACGAAAAGTAGAGCAGTAAAACAAACAAACGACAAAATGCTTAAACTTAGAAGACCAAAACATTTCAACAGTGGAACCCTTTTGATCCAAAGACTAGTGTGGCTTCTACATGAAACCCTTGTGATATTATAGGGTTCTCGGTAGAACCCCCTGGGTGATATCTGAAAGAACCTCCAGAGAGGAGTCTGGGTGGAATGATTACACCATAAAAGAGTTCTCTGTAGAACCGGGTGGAACCTTTCACCCAATTATGTTGGGTTCTGGGAACCAACAAATGTTCTTCTTTGAGTAGAAGCCAAAGAACCCCATGTTGTTCTAGTTAGTACATTTATTTTTCATGTAAACATAAAACAAAAGAGGATCTGAACTGGACTCCTGAGGGACGCCACATGTTTAATGAACTCTGATGATTTACCTGAAGCGGTGTCACCACCTGCTTCTCCTTCTTCTGAAACTCCCTCTGGATGTCGGAGAACGACGGGCCAATCACAGAGGGAGGGGGCGTGGCCTGCAGGTCAGTAGCGGCGGGCTGTGATTGGCCATGGACGACGTGGACCCGTCGGTTGGGCTCCACTGGGGAGCAGGAGAGGCTGAAGGAGGAGTGGGTGGAGCGGTAGGAGGAGGTGTGAGACTGCTGTCTGAAGGAGAGACGACACATTGAACAGATAACAGATAAGAAGCTGCTCTTTCACTCACGATCAAAGAAATCATGGTTCCCAGAGGATTAACCATAATGTTGATGATCGTTCAGTGATACCTGCTGTCCGTCTGTCTGTCTGCCTCCTGACTGCGGCTCTTCTGTAACGGAGGCTTCCTATTGGTCGCGCTCTGCCTCTTCACGGGAACCTCCTTCCCATCATGCTCGGCGGTCAGTTCGGGGGTGTGGCCTGTCTCCTTTAGCTCGTACTGGAGGATTCAGATCAGCTGATTATGATTTAACATCATATATATATATGTATTTATAGCAGTCTGATGACATCACTGAAAGAGTTCAGTTCTTCTAGTTTTTATGTTTTAAAACCATCAAACGTTTAATAAATGTTCATTATGTTTACCATGTCAGCCTCCAGTGAGCAGCGGTTATCTGTCTGCTCCTTCTTCTTCTTCATCTGTCTGTTTTCCTTCATCTTCTTCTCCTCCTCTTCATCCTCTTCTTCCAGATTCTCCAGCTTTGATATCAGTGTGTCAATCAGCTGATTGTGTCGTTATTAAGTAAGTCTGTTCATCATCAGAGTGAAACTTCACCTTCAGTTTGGTCTCCAGCTCCATCAGTCCATGGCTCAGCTCTCTGATGGCCTCGACCATCTCGGAGTGTTTACTGACCGTCTTCTCCGTGTAGCGACGCCCCTCCTCCACGCCTGAAACACAGACACAACCCTGAGCTAGAAGATGAGGCTCAGCTTTGTCATTTCAAGATCTTATATTCTGTTGGTAGCGTCTGTCCAGGGACACTGCAACATTTAGAGGAGTGTCCCTGTTGCTCCTCACCGTGCAGCCGGACAGCCAGCTCGGTGATCTGACTGATCCTCTCCTCCTGCTGAGGAACCGTCGGCCAGACGAACTTCTCAAACTGCCGGTAGAGAACGGAGACAGCTTCTGTGCTGCGACACTCGGAGGAGAAATTGCCCACGCGAGCGATGGTGGCGCTGGCCTCCTCACACCAGAACTGGTACTGTGAACACAGAGCGACGCGTCGTTATTACTCAGGACAAATATCACACATACCTGGACTCATATCAGACATCCAGGTATATGATAGGATGCGAGTCCAGTGTGATTGTAACCGACACACAGCAGGAGAAAGCACCTCCTCCACGGCTCGCTGCAGTCTGCAGCTCATCTCCAGAGTCTTCTGGTGCTCCTTAACGCTTCGCTCAAACTCTCCCGTCTGTCTCTGCAGCTCGTTGACGGCGTCCTCCGCCTGCTTGGCCACGCCCCCGTCCTTGACCTCTGACCCCAGCCGGGCCGTCACACCCTGCAGACGTTTCCTGAGCACCTGCAGGATCAGAAGCTCTTCATGTTACATTTAGATCTTTGAAATAAGCTGAACGTCAGGTTTCTATGTAACGTTGTTACAACAGTTTGTGGCTGAGGAGGAAGATGTGACAAACACTGATTTTACTCCTCGTTTCTTCTTCTACTGTGGACAAAACATTCATGTCCTGCTGCCACGGACCTCCTCAGAAAGACCAGAAGAGCTCACATGCATCCAGAGATACAATCACTCATTCATCAATAAATCTGCTTTCACTTCAGAGAAAATGTTCTTTTCTACTTCTTTGTCATTTTAAATCCAGTTTTAATTCATCTGTTGAAATTCTTTAAATTACAATAAAATGTTAAGTTTATTTCTATCTCCCACTTTTATTTGTTTTATCTGTAAGAGGAAGTTTTTTACATCACTTTGAGCTACGTCGTCTGTCTGAAATGTGCTTTATTAAAGATTATTATTACTATGGGACAGATGACAGTTGAGGAGGTCTAACATCAGATACTGAAGCGCTGCTTTACCTCAGACCTGATGCTTCTGAGTGAAAGCGGATGAGGACCAGATGAGGACCGGATGAGGACCAGGACTCACCTGCAGCTTCTCCTCGTACTGGTCCACCTGCTGCAGCTGGTTCCTGGAGGCCTTCGTGTTCCTCGTCCTGTCGTTTCTCTTCAGGTAGTTGAACCTCAGGTTGCTGAACTTCTTCTTCAGCTCCTTGAAGGAGTCACGAAGCTGCAAAACACAGTTTTATTCCATCATATACACTGATTATTAATGTGTGCATATTTTAATCAGTTGGCCTTAAATATTGCACAATCAAGTGTTAATATACACCTGACACTTTAATAATATACTTGTTTTAATAAACTCTTATCTGTTTGTCTATTTACCGTATTTCTATATTTTATTGTAGATGTCTACATGTTTCTATCTTTAGATAATGTCTGTAATGTTATGCAGCACCCACCAGCTCAAGGTCCTTGTATGTGCAAACAGACGCTTGTGATTCTGATAGCAGTTCATGTTTAGAAACCTCTTCCTGACTCACTGGACCTGATTTATCATCGTTTCTTTATTCATTGACAGCTTCACTTCCTTTATTCTCTATTAATATACTGAACACCAGGAAGCAGCTATGTGATGCTATCGGATGGATTGAGATGAAACTCTGTTTCCCAGAGGATGAACCTTTCTGTCATCTCTAGACATTTTGGGGTTTTGAACAAAACGGCTCATCAGCTTTTGGTATGATGGTGATGAAATATGGTTTTATAATATATTTGGTAATCCTGTGACTGTTCATCTAGCAGCTTAATCAGGTTTATCGTCTATTGGTTCCTGCTCAAAATAAAAACAACAGTCTTTGACCTCATGGTGGCGCTAGTTGAGAAGTTTTCATGCTGCATCATCTGGAAACTACAGCTGTTGAGATGTTTCACTAAAAGCCAGAAACCATCAACCTGCTGGTGACGCTGGAGCCACAGAATCACTAAAACTCAGGATAGGATTCATCCTCTGGGGAACATGAACAGTTGTTTCACATAGTCTCTTGTACACATCCATCCTCTGATGTCTGCTCGCAGCTGTAACTAAGTAGACGGAGCTTTGATGAGATTATTTTTAGAGCCGGAGAGTTTAAAGCCAGAGGGACATTTCTGCCTCGGTGTCGGATGTCTGATCTTTCAGCTGAGGACAGCTGAGAGACAGAGACGTCTGGGGGAACCCTGGATGGAGCACTAAAATAACAAAAGGTTATTACCCAGAACCACCAGGAGCTAATGCAGTGAGTTCACCATGAAGACAACCAGGATGGACCACAGAGATCCCATTAAAGACTCCAAAAGATGATTACAAATGACTGTGACTTACACCAGAGTACAATGAAGTATCACAGGAGACCATGAAGTACACTGAACTACCCCTAAGAACCAAAAGACCCCACAAGAGATTCAAGTCCAAGAACTACCACCAAGCAATATAAAGACCACGATGACCAAAAACTACCATTGACTTCCACAGAGTACCACGAAGTACCTGCAAAAGTATCCCAGAATACCATAAAGTAAAATTGATTTAGAACTAATGGACTCCTGAGGACCATGAAGTGCCCCAAAAGAGATTACCGCAGAGTATCATGAACTATCCACAGTACCATGAAGTACCCCAGAAGGCTGCTGCTACAGACCTGGATGAGCTCACTGACACTGTGACATCTTACATCAGTTTTTGTGAGGACATCTGTGTGCCGAATAAAACCTTCTGCACATTCAACAACAATAAACCCTGGTTTACTGACAAACTCAGGCAGCTTCGTCGGGCCAAGGAGGAGGCCTACAGAGGTGGGGACAGGTCCTGTAGACTGTAAAGCTGGAGAAAAGCCAACGACCCCTCGTCAGTTTGGAGAGGCCTGGAAATACTCACAAACTACAGGAGACCATCCCCCCCCACTGAGGCCATTCACCAACTGGCTGACGACCTGAACGTTTTCTACTGCAGGTTTGATAAGCCTACTCTCACACCCCCCACCTGCCCCATCATCATCAAACAACCATCTTCTCCCCCTGCCTCCTCCTCACCTCTCCCAACTGACCCCCCACTGGCACTGAGGATATGCGAAGAGGATGTGAGTCGGCTCTTCCACAGACAGAAGATCAGGAAGGCACCAGGCCCAGAAGGTGTGTCACCCTCGTGCCTGAAAGTCTGTGCTGACCAGCTGGCCCCCATCTTCACACAGATCTTCAACCGATCACTGGAGCTGTGTGAAGTCCCCTCATGCTTCAAACGCTCCACGATCATCCCGGTTCCCAAGAAATCCTCCAACACAGGATTAAATGACTACAGACCCGTCACCCTGACATCTGTGGTCATGAAATCCTTTCAGAGACTGGTGTTGACCCATCTGAAGGACATAACAGGGCCCCTGCTGGACCCCCTGCAGTTTGCCTACCGTGCAAACAGGTCGGTGGATGATGCAGTCAGTATGGGACTGCACTACATGCTGCAACACCTCGACTCCCCAGGGACATATGCAAGGGTTCTGTTTGTGGACTTCAGCTCAGCGTTCAACACCATCATCCCAGCAATACTCCAACCCAAACTCTCCCAGCTCACTGTGCCAGCCTCCACCTGTCAGTGGATCACTAACTTCTTGACTGACAGGACGCAGCAGGTGAGGCTGGGAAAAATCACATCCAGTACTCGGACTATCAGCACTGGCACCCCCCAGGGATGTGTGCTCTCCCCACTGCTCTTCTCCCTCTACACCATCGACTGCACCTCAGAGGACCCGTCTGTTAAACTCCTGAAGTTCACAGACGACACAACGGTCATCGGCCTCATCGGGGACGGTGATGAGTCTGCGTACAGACGGGAGGTTGAACAGCTGGTCCTCTGGTGCGGTCAGAACAACCTGGAGCTAAACAGGCTCAAAACTGTGGAGATGACAGTGGACTTCAGGAGGAGCCCCCCAACACTGCCCCCGCTCACCATACTCAACAACACTGTGTCTGCTGTAGAGACCTTCAAGTTTCTGGGATCCACAATCTCCCAGGACCTGAAGTGGGCTCCCAGCATCAACACCATCAGGAAAAAGGCACAGCAGAGGTTGTACTTCCTGCGCCAACTCAAGAAGTTCAACCTGCCTCAGGAGCTGCTGATCCTGTTTCACTCCACCATCATCCAGTCTGTTCTCTGTTCTTCCATCACTGTGTGGTTTGGATCAGCTACTAAACAGGACAGGAACAGACTGCAACGGATTGTCAGGTCTGCAGAGAGGATCATTGGTTCCAGCCTGCCCTCCATCCTGGACTTGTACTCCTCCAGAGTCAGGAAACGGGCTGGAAAGATCACTGCAGACCCTTCACACCCTGGACACAAGCTGTTCCAATTCCTCCCCTCTGGTAGGCACTACAGGGCTCTGTACGCCAAAACCACCAGACACAGGAACAGCTTCTTTCCACTGGCCGTCACTCTCATGAACAATAAATAATATTGCACTACTACCTCTGTCTGCACTACTGTATTATATATATATATATATATACACTTTTTTTGGGATATATTTATACTTATATTGTATATAGCTGTTACATGTTTATACCTCTGTTCTACTTTTTTGCTGCCCTTTTTTATTCTTATATATTTTTTCTTGTTTATTGTAAAATAGTGTATTGTTTGTACATTGAGAGCGGAGTGGAAACCGGAGACAAATTCCATGTATGCGTACGCATACATGGAATAATAACTAATAATAATTAAGAAGTATCAGGAAATATCAAGAGATAATCATGAAGTATCATGAACTATACCTGGGGAGAGTACTAGGAACTACCACAAAGTATCTGACAGAGTACAATGAAGTACTCCAGGGGACCATTAAGAGATTATCATAGCATCCAGGGAAGTACCTCAAAGTACCAATATCCTACAGTATTGTGTCGTACCCCAGAAGATTGTTAGTTCAGATCTCTAAACCATTTAGGGAAAACCTGAGTAGAGACAGTTTTTGGAGCACGAAAAAAAAATAAAATTCTAATACGAAGATGACCCACAACTTCTAGGAAGTAGCAGGAAGTAACACCAAGAGATAACCACGAAGTAGCCAAATCAAGGAGACCACAAAGCACCCAATGGTACCACAGTACCCCGTAGTACTTCAAATAACTAAAACATGAAGTACCATGAAATACCTCTAACAGTACCCACAGACCTAATTCAGATACCTTTCAGAGTTCAGCTGGCGGACTCTGTGATGAATTGGTCTACCTCTTGGGACCCTTAATGAGAACCAAAGATCCTCTGAATGTCTGTGGTGAAAATAAACATCCCACCAGAGAACAGAAATAGAACCATGTTTAAAAAAGAAGACCTGTAGATCCCCTTAAGGTGACTAAGCACTCAACCCTTCCTCCCTCTGATCCAGTGTTCATGGTTCATAGTTGACTCAGTGGTGGCGTCCCGTTACAGAGCCTCCAAACTTCGCTCTGAAGACCTCCAACTGGAAGTTCACTGATCTTGTTATCGTCGACACCTTGAGAATCAAAGATCAAACATCACTACATAAATGAACACATCTAGACTACGGGTAATCTGAACCCAAAGTGGACTTTCTGGAACTCCGTAGACATTATGTGTAGAGACGTCTTCTGGACATGATCGAGACGTTTGACGGAGTCTTGACAGACCTCCACAGGTACACACCTGGAAAGTGGTTTTGGTTTGGATTCCCTCTTTAGCTGCGTCTCCTTTCAGGCTTCATGTCCACTAACGGGGCGTGGTCCATGTCCTTCAGAGGACTGAGTGCTGAACCTGCGCTGATCCATATGAACTGGATCTTGGGATACTGAACCAATGACACAGAAGTTGTGTCCTCCACATCCGGGGAAAGGAAAGACGACACTTCTCAAATCCTTTGGGACGGGACGGCCTTGTTGATCCGTTTAGATGAAGTCCAGGTCCCTGAACTCTCGACATAGAGCTGGTTCAGTCACAGGAGTTGTTTCACCACAAACCCTCGAAGCTCTCAGTGTCTGAAGCACCGGTCCAAATTCAAATGAGGACATTTACTTTGACAGTTGAATCATTATTACAGCAGAAGTGAATCTTTGCTTTGAAAAGATGAACAAATGCAGAGAGGCCATGATGCAACAATAAACATATTAAACCATATTAAACAAAGCTCAAACTTCTTCTTCTTCATCTCTTACTGGAAGAAGAATCGTGACATTTCAGAGTGTTTGATCGCCACCAACAGAAACATGCATCTCCTCATGTATTTCTACTTGAGGGTACTTCTACTACTGGATAGTTTCCACCAAGAGATAGCCATGAAGTAGCCAAATCAGGGAGTCCACAAAGCACCCAATGGTACCACAAAGCACCCAATGGTACCACAAAGTACCCAATGGTACCACAAAGCACCCAAGTTCATCAACACTCCACAGAGCCACACAGTGGTCAAACAACAGAATACCGTTAACAGGGTTCCTGTAATCTTTAAGAGAACCTCAAACACAACAACAAACAATAACACATGGTTGTATATTTCCAGCTGAAGCAGCTTCACAACAGAAGACATTCCTCAAATTACAGAACAGACTCCCTGAACATCAGATACTTCATCCTAAAGTGTATCGGTAATGTTAAAATAAAGGTTATAGCTCTGACAAAGCGCCTCTTTAACATTAACATGAACATTAATATTAATAACAATCAATCATAACATCAGAGAGTATTGATCCAAACTCTGAGAACTTTGTTTGAGCGTCAAAGAGTCTCTGATATCAGCCTCAGCTGCTCCTGGAGGTTTCAGTGTGCTGGTGACATGCAGCACCAGGTGCATGATGGGAAATACCCGTTGGCTGACTCGGCCTGTATTTCTGCTCTAACCCCCCCCCCCCCCCCCCC
>NW_022281279.1:0-254 GCF_004355925.1 Anarrhichthys ocellatus | reverse complement strand
CCCCCCCCCCCCCCCAACTCTCTCATGCCTCCAACAGCTGCTGCTCAGTGACACAGCAGATGGACAGTTTGATGTTCTGGCTTTATTATTCACCTCCATCTCTTTACTGGAGCCACAAAATCCAACCGCTAATAACAACAGCAGAGCTCACAGTGTTTAGCTGAGGGGAAACACACACCAACACCAGGACACAACCTCAGGTCCTTTAAGTGAAGTCAAAGCTTCATGTGTTAAAGCTGCATTCTCTCTAGTGT
>NW_022281278.1:11149-11972 GCF_004355925.1 Anarrhichthys ocellatus | reverse complement strand
CTCTCTCTCTCTCTCTCTCTCTCTCTCTCTCTCTCTCTCTCTCTCTCGTTAATCTGTTGGAATGTTTTGCTCATTCAAGACATTATGGTGAGGTCTCAGTTCTCCATCTTGTCTTTTTTAGAGTACGTTATAAAATGTTAATTGTGACAGCTGTAAGTTAATTCCACCCACATGTATAACGCCCGTATCACACCGACTACATGAGTAGCGCATGTGCGTTGCGGAACCTTTTGCTTTTCATTTTGACCCCCCATGTTGACGGGTTAGAGCAGCCACAGAGCATTCATAATGAAATGAAACATTCTGTTATTGAAGGCCATAATCAAAGGCAAACTCAATGTAGAAAGAAGGGTCTGGCAGTTCAGCGAAGTAGCCATCACGCACAGGTAGAGGTAGACGGCTGTAGGCTTCAGCCTCCAGGAGGGTGATTACATTGACCAGAATAGGAAAACCAATCATTTCATACACCACAGCATGGAAACATCTGAATTGGTCAATTGACTTTTATGGCAATTTCAAATGCTTATTCAAGTGAAAAGGGAATCACAAATTGGTGCACAATTTGTGCTATCGGTTGTTGCAAAGAAACCTGCAATACTATCCTTAATTCACTAATGTTGTGTGTCTGCACTATGTCTTACACAGCAGTAAATTAAACACCTGCAGCTTTCCACTGGGGCTTTTCAACAGCTATCAAATGGGCATATCCTTAAAGCAGGGGTATTCAATTCAAATTCCAAAAGGTCCAGATTGAGAAAATCTCCTCGGGCAAAGGTCCAGAACATTACAATAATATCTAACTTGCGCTATTTAGTGCCATATA
>NW_022281278.1:0-6149 GCF_004355925.1 Anarrhichthys ocellatus | reverse complement strand
TACAGTATATATATATATATATATATATATATACTGTATATATATATTTGTCTCTCTCTTTATCTCTCTCTCTCTCTCTCTCTCTAAAAGCTGTGTTAGCTAGATGTTGAGGAACATGCATGCCATAAATGTATCTCTTGGTGCACTGAGACATGCTGACACAGAAAGGCACACAATGTACAATTGGTCCTTTGTGTTGTGGCCAGTTGAAAGCTACTACCTGAACAGGAAGGAGGAGGTGGGGCGATAACAGGCAAAACAAGAGGGAACAAAATGTTAAACTGGGCTGAGGAGTGAAAGGAATGGAGAAATTTAACCTTTAAAAAAAAAAAAAATCTATCCAATATCATCTGAAGTGTCTAATATAAAAAAGTTAACATGAACGCCATTAATAGGAGAGGGACTAAGAAGGGAGAGGAAAAGACAAAGAGGAGAGGAAAGAGAGATGGAAAACATGGGGTGAAAGAAGAGAATGAATGATTGAGAAGAGGCTGGGCACTTGGAATCAATGGACTCATTGTCAACAAGAGTTGACCTTCACCCCTCCCTTAAATCCCTCACTCCAACTGCTCAGGGTATCTGTTTATGTGTTAGCTACTGTATCCACCAGCCACCTCGGATTTCAGCTAATAGCGCTAAACAGATGCTTGTGGGAAGCTCTGCCCTCAGGCAATAATGAGTTCACATTTTCAAAGCTCTTCATCAAATACTTTCATCACTGAAACACAGTTGGATCACAATGCTTTACTTTATCCTGCTATTCCTATTACCTTCGACAAGGAGGTTACGTTTTTGGTTTGTTTGGAGAAAACCTCCTATTTTGATGTAACTTGGTTGAAGGCAAGATAGGGCATATGGCCTTGGTGGAGGTCTGCATTGTCAACATGTCCTTGATGTTGTTGATGGTCGATTGTCTGTATTCAGTAAGGATTTTTTCAATACACCCTGTATTTTCCAAAAACTAAAAAAACACTTTTTTTTCTACTCAAGCATATTTAGTGAAATGTCCATCCAAATGTAGAGCTTAAAGTTTAAACCAGCTTTTCAGAACATTAATGGTTTGAGAATGAATGCACTTTTCTATCTACCACCTCCATTTGAATATTAGGAGTTTCACTCAAGTGCCAATGAACCATAAATATGAGGAATGAGAGTAGGGGGATGACGTGCAGCCAGTGGTGGGCTGTCAGGGCCTGCAAGGCCTTCTCTGCTTACCTAAACAGAATCACAAATTTATAGCTATTTTATAATTTAATATTTTTTCTTAAATACACTACATGTATTATAATTTATAAAAATATTTTTCGTATTATCTTATTTTTTCATTGCACAGCTACTGTCTTCCTCAGTTGCTCTGCTTCCAGTGCAGCTTGTTTTAAGAAGAGCTTTTATACAATCAGATTTCACCTCTGAGTCTCTAGGTAAGAAGAGAGGCCCGAGGCCTGCAGACTCACAAGTGCATCCATGTGCAGTTTAATTGAATAGGGACGATATTGTTGATTGTCATATTCTTCAACCAATCAGATCTTTAGTTTGACATGTTGGGCGTATTCTTTGACGTGTCAGAGCCTGCTAGCTGGCCTAGCCATACGTGATTGGTCAGTGGGCTAGCGTGACATGTTGGGCGGTGACAATGCCAATATCTGCTGCCTCTGCCGAGCGCACATTTTCAGCCCTCAAACGCATTAAAACATATTCAAGAAATACAACTGGGGAGGCTCGACTGTCTTCACTGGCGTCCATGAATCGAGAAGGACTTCTTACTGGAACTAAAAGACACGGATGTACTGAACAACCGTGAGATTAAACTCTTTATTAACAAAGACAGGAGGATGCACTTTGTCTTTAAATAATGAACAGCAGCTCTGGTAAGTTAAATGTGTTTGTTTTTACATCTGCAGTAGCTTTAATATGCTTGTCTATATATTATTATTTGTACAACTTGTTTTTAATGAAGATTTTTGTTTGGTTTAATATGTGACAGGAAACATTGTTGCGTCCAGTGTTGCTCTGGGGACATATTTAGTCGGTGCCAGTGTTGGCAACTTGGCGACTTTCTCGCTAAATCTGGCGACTTTCCAAACCCTCATGGCGACTTTTTTTGTCAAAAGCTACTAGTGACAAATCTAGCGACTTGTTCTGGTGTTATTGGAGACTTTTCTGGTGTTTTTACGTTAAAGCATGTACGTTCTGCACTGTCGTGAACGAGCAGCGGGTGCTGCCGTGAGCACCTCCGCCGCCACCCACAGAAGCCTCGCGCAGCAGTCCCAGCTGCAGTCAGAGCAGAGAGGAGACGCACTCTCGGCAGATAGTGTATCTACAGGTGTTGGCTTCATTTTTACACGAAACAAATAATAACCGTAGCTGTGTTTCAGCTGCAGGATAGCAGTGAAGGCCCAGGTATAAAATGCACGGCCCGCCACTGCGTGCAGCAAACAGTCTGGCCAGCTGCTCAGAGCATTTTACTCCTTTAGCGGGTCGCTCTACATGTCTTTATTTACATTTGTCTTTTCATTGCTGCACACAGATGAGATTTTTCTTGTCTGCTATTTTTTGTCTCTTCAGTGGAGCGTAAGCTTGGGTGATGTTTCAGTCACCTGCTTCATGTACGTCATGGTTTAGTCGATGACTTAGTTTCAGTGTACTTTGTGTTGTTTTTGTTAATATACACCGGATTTTCCATCAGCCAAGTGTAGAAACTTTGTTTGCGTTATTTTTCAAAAGTTTGAGATGGAGCTTGTTTAGCTGCACACTGCAAACTATTATTGGCCAGGCCAATAATTGTCTTTGTGTAGTTTTCATTATCAATTGACTCTTCGCTTAGTCACGCCCCTCGAACACAGACTCGCCAATCATAGCGTAGCATTGATTAAGGCTAGCTCCAATCAAGGTCCGACAACTATCCGGTTCTGCTTCATGCTCATTCTTGCTTTTTAATTAAAATGATTGTAACTGTGAATAGAGACCACTGTTGTTACTTCGTATTATTCTCTTCTGTCTGGATCACCAGGTTCACTTTTACACTGCGATCTGTAGCTTTAGCTTCTATCTTTATCTTTTCAACCTGTTTTCACTGTTGAATCAGTTTGACATCCTGGATCGATCCTTCAAATACATATTGTAGACCCTTCTGTCTTCTTCTCTTGGAAACTGCTTTTTAATTTTCCCAAAAATATATAATATTTAAGCAGAGAGTGCAGTTAGTGATAGTGTGGGCTCCATGGTAATGTTAGCTTTGATAGCTTGACAGAGTAGCAGCGGGGGGGCGGGGCTTAACGTAGGATCAATTTAAACAATGTACATCTCTATAGTTTTGTAATTTCTGCTTTGGTGCAAACAAATATGCATTCAATAACATAATCGTTACGTGCTCAACATCTGCGCCATACAATCAAATAAAGCAGAACTTACAATGTGCAAGAGGATGCTACTAGAATATTAGTTTAGTGCATTAGCTAAGTTTGTATTTGTAAGTGTTGACTAAGCAGGATTCACCCTTATATTTATTTGTTTTGGTCTTATATGATCCTATTTCCATTTAAAGCCTGTATATGTAGTGTTTTAAACATTTCTGTCTGTGGCGACTCCTCGTGCAAGTATCAAAAACGACATTATTATAGAGAGCACAGCAAACTGCTGCCACCTCAAGGAATCCAAGGACAATATATATATATATATTTATTTTGCATACAACACATAATTAATATAACAACTTTAATTTGCAAAATGTTAGAGGTGTTGAAATTAATTGTGCTTATCAAATAAGTGAATATGGCTGGCAATGTTATTTGGTGACAATGTATCGTAGTCTGCATCAATGCACACAAGTTCAGTTTATTTGGGTCACTGAACAATTTATTTCCTAACCTTATTTTAGATGGATGTATTTATCATTTTAAAACGTTAGCCAGCTGTCTACACTGCAGGTTGGCAGGATGCCTTTTTTGTTTAGTTTTTTTCTAGAGCAGTAGGGTTTTTAAAGTGGTTTTAAATCCAATTTCAGGAACAGTACAAAAGAATGTCAAACGTGCAGTCATGTCAAGCTATGCAGGTAACCTGTGATTGTCCCGGGCACATTGGCCAACAGCAATCGATATCTGTGAAACCCTGCGATGTGTCCATCTGTGTTGGATTGTCCTTGAACCGGACACTGAACCCCCAACCTCTTCCAGCGGAGGTGCTTCTGGCTGCCCCTGTTCTCACCCTGCCCCCCCCCCCACTCACAAATACATACATGGATTAGTGTTGTTTCTGTACCAAAAAAAGAGGCTAGTGAGGTAACTCATGCCTTGCCAAGGCGTCATCACACTTTCTCTCTCTCAAATGAGAGATCTCTTTACATCTCTCATTTCTTCATTACCTACAGTATATTTTGTTGCTTTGTGGTCTTCTGTGCCTGAGTATCAAGTAGCCTACTTCCCTGTCCATTTATTCTCCGTAAATCTCCGTGTGACTGTGTTTTTCTCTCACAGACAACTCTATCCCTGCAACTGTCTTTATTTTTCTCATCCCCCTCTCTTTATTAATCTGAGCGAAGAGAGAGAGATTAGGCGGGGGAAAGGGAAAGGTAGAGAATGAAGGGAGGGAGAGTGAGAGAGAGAGAGATTATCTCAACAGATTTGGAGTTGTGAACTCATTGAAACTGAGGAGAGATAACGTGGGACAGAGAGAGAGAAGTAAATAAGAAGACAGATAGGAGAGGGAGATTAACATGAACAGGAAGGAACCAGAGAAAGAATGAGACAAGCAGCAGAGCGAAAAGGGGAATGAAATGGAGCAGGAGGGGTGAGGGAGTGATGGATGAAGAAAAAAAATAAGAAGGAAAACGTAATGGGTGGAATATTTCAGATCATTGTACGATTGACTCGATTATTCTGCCAATATGTGAACAGCTGGCACAGATGGACAAAAAACCTGAGGTACGTTACTGACTGATACAGTGTACAAGTCAATTCCTTTCAATGAGCCACATCACCTAAGGACATGTTTTATGTTAAGGCCCACGCGCTTTTATTTTGACATATTATGTGCGGCTCAAACTGCTCTGTTATAGCTGACTTCATGTAGATCAGCGCCTTAAGCTTGTAGATATGAGTCTGGCTATGATTCTCTCAGGCATAGAAACAACTTGTCAAGACAATTCTGCAACAGAGTAAATGTGCATCGTCAGCTATTTGCATTAGAGTTACAGAGTAAATCAAACGAGTGAGTGGGGAGAAGTGGGCAGCAATTATCAGCTGAGGAGGGGAAGTGGGATAAAGTGGGAAGAATGAAGGGGAAAAGAGAAGCAAGTCTATTTCATTCTTCTGGATAGATGCAGGCTCTTACACTGGGGCACATGGGGGACTGGTAGACACTTTAGACCACAGGGGCCAGATTGGGACAATGACAGAGGGGCCAGTTAAATCAGCCTTGAAACAAAGTTTCCCCCAAATGTATCCCGATACAGTATGAAAATAGCACAACTTGGTTACTTTTTGTTACTTTTGGATTACCTCATTACTGACATCATGGTGACTGCTTGTTTTAAGTTTCAGATCACATTGTCAGCAAAAGTTTTAAGTCAACATTAGTGATGTTTGAAAATGTATTTATGAGAGTACCTTGGATTCAAAGTTACATACTGGTGGCTTTGATTGGTAGCATTGGTTATATAGATGTCACATATTCAAATCATTTTCATGTTTTGGAAATAACTTTTTTTGTTGTTGCTAGGGTGCTTACTGTATGTTTGTCTTACGTATAGCTGTGCTAGCTAGCATCGTTACAATATGTCAATATAAACATTTTACTGGTATTTCTGACATGAGACTCAAACTTGAACTGTAAGGTGATTGGCTTAATGCTGTTTTCACATTGACATGACTGAACTTATTCGGGAGATGCTGAATAGTTTGTTTGGTTTGTGGTCGGCTATTAGGGGCTGAAATGATCAAACTCAATGATAGTAAATATCAGCTGCCAGCTTCAGCTATTAGCAACTTCAACTTGAGATATCAGTGATAGATCATTTGGTCAAAATGTAGTGTCTGTCAATCAATCTGTCAATCTCCTCCATTATTTCCTCAGTCACTCCATACTCTCCAGAGTTAACTGGCATGCTGTGTGTGTGTGTGTGTGTGTGTGTGTGTGTGTGTGTGTGTGTGTGT
>NW_022281277.1:11149-11972 GCF_004355925.1 Anarrhichthys ocellatus | reverse complement strand
CTCTCTCTCTCTCTCTCTCTCTCTCTCTCTCTCTCTCTCTCTCTCTCGTTAATCTGTTGGAATGTTTTGCTCATTCAAGACATTATGGTGAGGTCTCAGTTCTCCATCTTGTCTTTTTTAGAGTACGTTATAAAATGTTAATTGTGACAGCTGTAAGTTAATTCCACCCACATGTATAACGCCCGTATCACACCGACTACATGAGTAGCGCATGTGCGTTGCGGAACCTTTTGCTTTTCATTTTGACCCCCCATGTTGACGGGTTAGAGCAGCCACAGAGCATTCATAATGAAATGAAACATTCTGTTATTGAAGGCCATAATCAAAGGCAAACTCAATGTAGAAAGAAGGGTCTGGCAGTTCAGCGAAGTAGCCATCACGCACAGGTAGAGGTAGACGGCTGTAGGCTTCAGCCTCCAGGAGGGTGATTACATTGACCAGAATAGGAAAACCAATCATTTCATACACCACAGCATGGAAACATCTGAATTGGTCAATTGACTTTTATGGCAATTTCAAATGCTTATTCAAGTGAAAAGGGAATCACAAATTGGTGCACAATTTGTGCTATCGGTTGTTGCAAAGAAACCTGCAATACTATCCTTAATTCACTAATGTTGTGTGTCTGCACTATGTCTTACACAGCAGTAAATTAAACACCTGCAGCTTTCCACTGGGGCTTTTCAACAGCTATCAAATGGGCATATCCTTAAAGCAGGGGTATTCAATTCAAATTCCAAAAGGTCCAGATTGAGAAAATCTCCTCGGGCAAAGGTCCAGAACATTACAATAATATCTAACTTGCGCTATTTAGTGCCATATA
>NW_022281277.1:0-6149 GCF_004355925.1 Anarrhichthys ocellatus | reverse complement strand
TACAGTATATATATATATATATATATATATATACTGTATATATATATTTGTCTCTCTCTTTATCTCTCTCTCTCTCTCTCTCTCTAAAAGCTGTGTTAGCTAGATGTTGAGGAACATGCATGCCATAAATGTATCTCTTGGTGCACTGAGACATGCTGACACAGAAAGGCACACAATGTACAATTGGTCCTTTGTGTTGTGGCCAGTTGAAAGCTACTACCTGAACAGGAAGGAGGAGGTGGGGCGATAACAGGCAAAACAAGAGGGAACAAAATGTTAAACTGGGCTGAGGAGTGAAAGGAATGGAGAAATTTAACCTTTAAAAAAAAAAAAAATCTATCCAATATCATCTGAAGTGTCTAATATAAAAAAGTTAACATGAACGCCATTAATAGGAGAGGGACTAAGAAGGGAGAGGAAAAGACAAAGAGGAGAGGAAAGAGAGATGGAAAACATGGGGTGAAAGAAGAGAATGAATGATTGAGAAGAGGCTGGGCACTTGGAATCAATGGACTCATTGTCAACAAGAGTTGACCTTCACCCCTCCCTTAAATCCCTCACTCCAACTGCTCAGGGTATCTGTTTATGTGTTAGCTACTGTATCCACCAGCCACCTCGGATTTCAGCTAATAGCGCTAAACAGATGCTTGTGGGAAGCTCTGCCCTCAGGCAATAATGAGTTCACATTTTCAAAGCTCTTCATCAAATACTTTCATCACTGAAACACAGTTGGATCACAATGCTTTACTTTATCCTGCTATTCCTATTACCTTCGACAAGGAGGTTACGTTTTTGGTTTGTTTGGAGAAAACCTCCTATTTTGATGTAACTTGGTTGAAGGCAAGATAGGGCATATGGCCTTGGTGGAGGTCTGCATTGTCAACATGTCCTTGATGTTGTTGATGGTCGATTGTCTGTATTCAGTAAGGATTTTTTCAATACACCCTGTATTTTCCAAAAACTAAAAAAACACTTTTTTTTCTACTCAAGCATATTTAGTGAAGTGTCCATCCAAATGTAGAGCTTAAAGTTTAAACCAGCTTTTCAGAACATTAATGGTTTGAGAATGAATGCACTTTTCTATCTACCACCTCCATTTGAATATTAGGAGTTTCACTCAAGTGCCAATGAACCATAAATATGAGGAATGAGAGTAGGGGGATGACGTGCAGCCAGTGGTGGGCTGTCAGGGCCTGCAAGGCCTTCTCTGCTTACCTAAACAGAATCACAAATTTATAGCTATTTTATAATTTAATATTTTTTCTTAAATACACTACATGTATTATAATTTATAAAAATATTTTTCGTATTATCTTATTTTTTCATTGCACAGCTACTGTCTTCCTCAGTTGCTCTGCTTCCAGTGCAGCTTGTTTTAAGAAGAGCTTTTATACAATCAGATTTCACCTCTGAGTCTCTAGGTAAGAAGAGAGGCCCGAGGCCTGCAGACTCACAAGTGCATCCATGTGCAGTTTAATTGAATAGGGACGATATTGTTGATTGTCATATTCTTCAACCAATCAGATCTTTAGTTTGACATGTTGGGCGTATTCTTTGACGTGTCAGAGCCTGCTAGCTGGCCTAGCCATACGTGATTGGTCAGTGGGCTAGCGTGACATGTTGGGCGGTGACAATGCCAATATCTGCTGCCTCTGCCGAGCGCACATTTTCAGCCCTCAAACGCATTAAAACATATTCAAGAAATACAACTGGGGAGGCTCGACTGTCTTCACTGGCGTCCATGAATCGAGAAGGACTTCTTACTGGAACTAAAAGACACGGATGTACTGAACAACCGTGAGATTAAACTCTTTATTAACAAAGACAGGAGGATGCACTTTGTCTTTAAATAATGAACAGCAGCTCTGGTAAGTTAAATGTGTTTGTTTTTACATCTGCAGTAGCTTTAATATGCTTGTCTATATATTATTATTTGTACAACTTGTTTTTAATGAAGATTTTTGTTTGGTTTAATATGTGACAGGAAACATTGTTGCGTCCAGTGTTGCTCTGGGGACATATTTAGTCGGTGCCAGTGTTGGCAACTTGGCGACTTTCTCGCTAAATCTGGCGACTTTCCAAACCCTCATGGCGACTTTTTTTGTCAAAAGCTACTAGTGACAAATCTAGCGACTTGTTCTGGTGTTATTGGAGACTTTTCTGGTGTTTTTACGTTAAAGCATGTACGTTCTGCACTGTCGTGAACGAGCAGCGGGTGCTGCCGTGAGCACCTCCGCCGCCACCCACAGAAGCCTCGCGCAGCAGTCCCAGCTGCAGTCAGAGCAGAGAGGAGACGCACTCTCGGCAGATAGTGTATCTACAGGTGTTGGCTTCATTTTTACACGAAACAAATAATAACCGTAGCTGTGTTTCAGCTGCAGGATAGCAGTGAAGGCCCAGGTATAAAATGCACGGCCCGCCACTGCGTGCAGCAAACAGTCTGGCCAGCTGCTCAGAGCATTTTACTCCTTTAGCGGGTCGCTCTACATGTCTTTATTTACATTTGTCTTTTCATTGCTGCACACAGATGAGATTTTTCTTGTCTGCTATTTTTTGTCTCTTCAGTGGAGCGTAAGCTTGGGTGATGTTTCAGTCACCTGCTTCATGTACGTCATGGTTTAGTCGATGACTTAGTTTCAGTGTACTTTGTGTTGTTTTTGTTAATATACACCGGATTTTCCATCAGCCAAGTGTAGAAACTTTGTTTGCGTTATTTTTCAAAAGTTTGAGATGGAGCTTGTTTAGCTGCACACTGCAAACTATTATTGGCCAGGCCAATAATTGTCTTTGTGTAGTTTTCATTATCAATTGACTCTTCGCTTAGTCACGCCCCTCGAACACAGACTCGCCAATCATAGCGTAGCATTGATTAAGGCTAGCTCCAATCAAGGTCCGACAACTATCCGGTTCTGCTTCATGCTCATTCTTGCTTTTTAATTAAAATGATTGTAACTGTGAATAGAGACCACTGTTGTTACTTCGTATTATTCTCTTCTGTCTGGATCACCAGGTTCACTTTTACACTGCGATCTGTAGCTTTAGCTTCTATCTTTATCTTTTCAACCTGTTTTCACTGTTGAATCAGTTTGACATCCTGGATCGATCCTTCAAATACATATTGTAGACCCTTCTGTCTTCTTCTCTTGGAAACTGCTTTTTAATTTTCCCAAAAATATATAATATTTAAGCAGAGAGTGCAGTTAGTGATAGTGTGGGCTCCATGGTAATGTTAGCTTTGATAGCTTGACAGAGTAGCAGCGGGGGGGCGGGGCTTAACGTAGGATCAATTTAAACAATGTACATCTCTATAGTTTTGTAATTTCTGCTTTGGTGCAAACAAATATGCATTCAATAACATAATCGTTACGTGCTCAACATCTGCGCCATACAATCAAATAAAGCAGAACTTACAATGTGCAAGAGGATGCTACTAGAATATTAGTTTAGTGCATTAGCTAAGTTTGTATTTGTAAGTGTTGACTAAGCAGGATTCACCCTTATATTTATTTGTTTTGGTCTTATATGATCCTATTTCCATTTAAAGCCTGTATATGTAGTGTTTTAAACATTTCTGTCTGTGGCGACTCCTCGTGCAAGTATCAAAAACGACATTATTATAGAGAGCACAGCAAACTGCTGCCACCTCAAGGAATCCAAGGACAATATATATATATATATTTATTTTGCATACAACACATAATTAATATAACAACTTTAATTTGCAAAATGTTAGAGGTGTTGAAATTAATTGTGCTTATCAAATAAGTGAATATGGCTGGCAATGTTATTTGGTGACAATGTATCGTAGTCTGCATCAATGCACACAAGTTCAGTTTATTTGGGTCACTGAACAATTTATTTCCTAACCTTATTTTAGATGGATGTATTTATCATTTTAAAACGTTAGCCAGCTGTCTACACTGCAGGTTGGCAGGATGCCTTTTTTGTTTAGTTTTTTTCTAGAGCAGTAGGGTTTTTAAAGTGGTTTTAAATCCAATTTCAGGAACAGTACAAAAGAATGTCAAACGTGCAGTCATGTCAAGCTATGCAGGTAACCTGTGATTGTCACGGGCACATTGGCCAACAGCAATCGATATCTGTGAAACCCTGCGATGTGTCCATCTGTGTTGGATTGTCCTTGAACCGGACACTGAACCCCCAACCTCTTCCAGCGGAGGTGCTTCTGGCTGCCCCTGTTCTCACCCTGCCCCCCCCCCCACTCACAAATACATACATGGATTAGTGTTGTTTCTGTACCAAAAAAAGAGGCTAGTGAGGTAACTCATGCCTTGCCAAGGCGTCATCACACTTTCTCTCTCTCAAATGAGAGATCTCTTTACATCTCTCATTTCTTCATTACCTACAGTATATTTTGTTGCTTTGTGGTCTTCTGTGCCTGAGTATCAAGTAGCCTACTTCCCTGTCCATTTATTCTCCGTAAATCTCCGTGTGACTGTGTTTTTCTCTCACAGACAACTCTATCCCTGCAACTGTCTTTATTTTTCTCATCCCCCTCTCTTTATTAATCTGAGCGAAGAGAGAGAGATTAGGCGGGGGAAAGGGAAAGGTAGAGAATGAAGGGAGGGAGAGTGAGAGAGAGAGAGATTATCTCAACAGATTTGGAGTTGTGAACTCATTGAAACTGAGGAGAGATAACGTGGGACAGAGAGAGAGAAGTAAATAAGAAGACAGATAGGAGAGGGAGATTAACATGAACAGGAAGGAACCAGAGAAAGAATGAGACAAGCAGCAGAGCGAAAAGGGGAATGAAATGGAGCAGGAGGGGTGAGGGAGTGATGGATGAAGAAAAAAAATAAGAAGGAAAACGTAATGGGTGGAATATTTCAGATCATTGTACGATTGACTCGATTATTCTGCCAATATGTGAACAGCTGGCACAGATGGACAAAAAACCTGAGGTACGTTACTGACTGATACAGTGTACAAGTCAATTCCTTTCAATGAGCCACATCACCTAAGGACATGTTTTATGTTAAGGCCCACGCGCTTTTATTTTGACATATTATGTGCGGCTCAAACTGCTCTGTTATAGCTGACTTCATGTAGATCAGCGCCTTAAGCTTGTAGATATGAGTCTGGCTATGATTCTCTCAGGCATAGAAACAACTTGTCAAGACAATTCTGCAACAGAGTAAATGTGCATCGTCAGCTATTTGCATTAGAGTTACAGAGTAAATCAAACGAGTGAGTGGGGAGAAGTGGGCAGCAATTATCAGCTGAGGAGGGGAAGTGGGATAAAGTGGGAAGAATGAAGGGGAAAAGAGAAGCAAGTCTATTTCATTCTTCTGGATAGATGCAGGCTCTTACACTGGGGCACATGGGGGACTGGTAGACACTTTAGACCACAGGGGCCAGATTGGGACAATGACAGAGGGGCCAGTTAAATCAGCCTTGAAACAAAGTTTCCCCCAAATGTATCCCGATACAGTATGAAAATAGCACAACTTGGTTACTTTTTGTTACTTTTGGATTACCTCATTACTGACATCATGGTGACTGCTTGTTTTAAGTTTCAGATCACATTGTCAGCAAAAGTTTTAAGTCAACATTAGTGATGTTTGAAAATGTATTTATGAGAGTACCTTGGATTCAAAGTTACATACTGGTGGCTTTGATTGGTAGCATTGGTTATATAGATGTCACATATTCAAATCATTTTCATGTTTTGGAAATAACTTTTTTTGTTGTTGCTAGGGTGCTTACTGTATGTTTGTCTTACGTATAGCTGTGCTAGCTAGCATCGTTACAATATGTCAATATAAACATTTTACTGGTATTTCTGACATGAGACTCAAACTTGAACTGTAAGGTGATTGGCTTAATGCTGTTTTCACATTGACATGACTGAACTTATTCGGGAGATGCTGAATAGTTTGTTTGGTTTGTGGTCGGCTATTAGGGGCTGAAATGATCAAACTCAATGATAGTAAATATCAGCTGCCAGCTTCAGCTATTAGCAACTTCAACTTGAGATATCAGTGATAGATCATTTGGTCAAAATGTAGTGTCTGTCAATCAATCTGTCAATCTCCTCCATTATTTCCTCAGTCACTCCATACTCTCCAGAGTTAACTGGCATGCTGTGTGTGTGTGTGTGTGTGTGTGTGTGTGTGTGTGTGTGTGTGTGT
>NW_022281276.1:0-11975 GCF_004355925.1 Anarrhichthys ocellatus | reverse complement strand
GTGTGTGTGTGTGTGTGTGTGTGTGTGTGTGTGTGTGTGTGTGTGTGCGCGCGCGCGCGCGCGCACAGACAGACGTGCAGGGTAGCTGGTGGCAGGCTTATGGAAGCAATGTATCTTCTGTTACAGAGTCCTTGTGCAGCAGCGCAACACTCAGCTCCATTTTGCATGTTGATGTATAGAAAGGAGAGAGGAATTCTAGCAGCTCTGTGTTTTCCTCCAGCTTGATCAGACCAGGATAGACAGGCGGGAGTGCTGGCAGGATGTGTATTTGTTTTTCCAACCCGTACTCTGTGCCACGTATCGGCGAGCATTCCACCACAGAGTTCGCTGTGCAAATGACCTTCCAACTGCGTTGTCATTTCTATTGATTTAGCTGTTGTGTAGGAGAAGGGGAGGATGGGGGGTGAAGTGGTGGAAAGAGAGAGAGAGAGAGAGAGAGAGAGAGAGCGCGCTCTGGTTCCCTGGCGTGAGCTGAAAATGGAGCCCGTCTCTGCTTTGCCTGGTTGTGTTCTTGAAATGACCCTCAAATCCAGCTGCAGTCGGGCTGCTTTTCCTCGCCTCTCTCTCCGTGGCAACAGCGAGGAGTGGGATCGCTGTGGCTCAGCTCCCGCTGTCTGCCTGTCTGCCGAGGGAAGAAAACAGAGGAAGGGAGCAAGGAGAGAGAGGAAAGGAAGGGAGGGACTCTCTTCTCCCAAAGCTCTGGCTCCAGTAGCCACTGTAGTGTTTTACGGCGATTTCACCGTCTCCAACACCTCAATAACAGAGAGACCACCGCCCCTCCCCGACCTGTCAGTCATCCAAGACTCACTGACTGACAAGGCCCTTGTTTATCTCGCTGGGGCTTGAACAACCTAAAGCGCTACAACAGGATATTTGTCAGAGCCAAAGCACTGTGTCATGGCCCTCATATGACCTGATAAGTGTAACAACAAGTCAGCGAGACGGACAGAAATGCTGGTGGGTTCGGAAAACGGGGAGAAATTTACTTTGCAGGGGGAAAAGAGTCATATCTCAATCACGCAGCATGCCAACCATGTTCATGTCACATACACGCACACTAGTTTGCTGTTGGTGTGATGGATGGATCGAGCACTGCCAATGATTGTGTCCTGTAGCCTGACACGCTGCAGCGGCACGTAGCGAGGAGGCTCGGGGACCCCGAGAGCATTTAAGGTGATACGACCAAGCTACAGAGAGACGCATGGGGCGCCACTGTCCCAGTGATTGAGAAGTGGCTTTATCTTAAACTCATCTCCCCCGTGGCCGGCGACGTTTCCTTATTTCGCTTGCCAGCAGATACGTTTTTAATCTATCGCCCGGCGCCCACCGGAAAAAGGAGGGTTTCCTTTTCTACGCCGCCTTATCAATACAATCTCCCTCCTCCTCACCCCTCTACCTCACACACAGGCTTCTTTCAATGTCCCTTTTTTTTTTTTTCGTATTGAGAAATAACTTGAGCAGCTGCAGCCCATCTGCCTAGACACTGATAACGCCAGTCCATTCAGCCAAGTCCAGCCATTGGCTGACCTGCGTCCAATTAAATAAGCGTTTGAAGTCCGTGGGAACAACAGAGATGGATGAGGAGACAGGAAGACGCGGAACAGAGAGAAGCACAAAGGTGAGCCGTCCTCTCAGCCGGTGAAAGTCAAATGAAATGAAGAATGGAGAGAGTGCGGGGCCGCACATATTTATCTCCAGACACACCAGCTTTATCACACCATGGACGTAGATGCTCTAGTTGGGAGGCTATTTTGGATTTTGGCTCCACAGGGTGCCGTGACTTGCAAATAGCTCGGTAGGTTTAAAGGACAGATTCCGGTTTGTTAGTGTTGGTTTCGTAGCTTTAGAAACTGATGCCCACCTATTCTAGTGAGGTGCTGGCTCACAGGCGGACCTCAAAAAGGAGAATGGGAGAGCCTCACACTCGTAATTTCAGTTTCCTAGCTTTGGCCATCATTTCTATCGGTTATGAAAACATTGCACTCTCCAAGGTAAGTGTCATTGACCTTTGGACACGGTGGAATCGCTAAAAGGAAAGTAAGAAACGAGAGCAGTCAAATGATCAGACGGGTTGTAAACAGTCGCACCCAAATAATTATCCGAGTCACAAGTCCCATGGGGAGTGTGTGTACACTATTCAGGTTGAACCAGGTCTTCAGTCTCTTAACTGTAATAGATGTTTACAGCAGACCATTCTGGGAGTAACGCTGTTCACAAGCTACTAAAAAAGCAAGTTAATAAAAATTAGTAGTGATTTTTAAAGAAAACAGCAAGGTTGATAACCAGAGGGGTTTGTTTAAGACCTGTTGGCCCAGGGATTCTGAGACAATGACCATGTGAAGACAACATGCCCAGTTGTTCTCTTGTTGCCCTCTATACTTACCTCAAATACAGGCACACATGCCCCCAAATGATAGTCTGGTCCTTCTAACCATCAGCAACCATGGCCCAGAACTACAAAGATAACCTCTATGTTGTGATAAACTGGAGTTGTTCTTTATTGTTGAGTCATGTTTATTTTTTGGCCTGACCCTCCCTGCCCACACGCTGTTTCAGTCTATAGCAGTGCTCTCAGCAGAACTGGCGCAGCGGGACTCTCATTACGTTCTGTATAATGACACGAGAGAGCAGTTTTTAGGGGGAGCGGCTATCTGGATTCCAGATTGTAGGCTGCAATGGAGAGGAGGAGGTTGTCAGCATTCGCCGTGTTGTCATTCTGGCCAGCAACACCATCGGTCAGACAGCCTCATCAGCTGTGTGTGCCCTCGTGGGTTGGAGTTAAACAGTTGTCATGGCTCTGTCATTTCCCCCGAAATGCGTATTCACTATCAGATGGGGGACATTTGCAATTTTCACATTGACATTCATGGTGCCCAGAGGATGAACCCTCATGATCCTCTTACTTTTGCTGTAGCGCCACCAGCAGATCAAAGTTGACACTTATCCTGTGAAATATCTCAGCAGCCATTCATGGTTCCCAGAGGATGAATCCTGAAGACTGTGGTGATCCCTCTGCATTCGTGAGGATGAATTGTAATAACTTCCTCTAACGCCTCATGTCACGCCATCATCAGGTCAAAATCTCTAATTTGTCCAATACTTGCAAATCCATTGTGATTCCCATCAGCCTCAACTTTGTTGTCCAATGGATAATTAGCAAATGTTGGTGAACAGCATGTTAGCATGCTTCAAATTAGCATCTGGGCTCTCGGCATCACTATGCTGCTAAAAGAAACTACTGTTTATGGTCTACAGCATACGTGTCAAACTCAAGGCCCGCGGGCCAGATCCGGCCCGCCACGTCATTTTATGTGGCCCGCGAATCCACCAGCAAAAAAAAAAAAAAAAATATATATATATATATATATTTTTTTTTATTTTGGAAAAAAAATAGTCAGACTTGAAAATAAAAATATCCCCACGGTCGAAATTATGAGATAGAAAGTTGAAATTCTGAGATAGCATGTTGTCTGTGTACCGACATTAAAACTATCACAACAGGTGGACAGGAGAGGGAACAGCCCGTAAAGCGGTTTTCCAACAAGTGATTGAGTTGAAAAAGATCAACAAATAATCCCAAAATGTCCACGAAGAGAACAATTGATGCAGAGGGAAGAAAATGTAATGAAAGATGGGAAAGCGAATACATGTCTGTACTTCAAGGAGAAAAACCGGTCTGTCTTCTGTGCTATGATGCGTGTCGGTGATGAAGGATACAATTCACGTCGGCATTTTGACACCGAACACGGAGCTAAATTTAGCCTCCAAGAAAAACATCAAATTGTCCAAGAATTAAAAGGCAGAGTGCAATCACAGCAGAATATATTTACAAAAGCTACAGCCCAGTGCATGCTAAAGGTATGTGAGCAGGTGAGCTCTGATCAGATACAGACTTTTACAAATGTCAGTTTGTGAAGAAACACCATCGCAGACCGAGTTCAGGAACTAGCAGCAATCTAACACAGCTAGCTAAGAGATGAGCAGGTACTGGTCTTCTTCATTCGCTGTTGATGAAAGCACAGACAACACGGATACAGCTCATCTATCAGTGTTTATAAGACCTGACTGTCAGTGAGGAGCTCTTGGATGTAGTTGCCATGCACGGGACGACGGCAGGGAGGGACATTAGTTAGTTAGCTTTGAACAAAGTTAATGTAATAACTTGTGTTTGATGATATTTGTCTGTTATTTTCTTTAAAAGTTTGATCTTTGACAGAGTAATGTGGGTTTCTTAACCCTAAATTAAGATTATTTATTTATTTATTTTAATAACAGAAATGTGCTTAAATATAATTTTACATTTATATAACTGCATGTACAATATTTTTACACTTGAATAAACAATAATCAAATGCAGAGTTAGTTAACATGTTAGGGAGTCGTTACATTTATACAGTCTTAGAGTTACAACCAGCCCTTTGAGGGAAACTATGATGCTGATGTGGCCTGGAGTAAAAATGAGTTTGACACCCCTGGTCTACAGTATGATCCAGATGTGTCACAGTTTCACCAGATGTGAAGAGGGTCTCTCAGTGTCACCAGTCTGCAGGTGGAATGGATTTCAGCTGGGCTCGGAGGAAGAGCTGTGGGCATTAGAGGACTTGCGAACATTAGATGAGTCAAACGCCGGTTGTGTGCATGCGCGTGCGTGCACGGAAAGACACACACACATCGGCGGCATTCTTAACTTTGCACCCTCCTGACAATCAGTCACTCTGATTGCATTATTCACCGCTGGGTGGGAGAGGAGATCCCACTGTTTGAGCTCCTTCACAGCTCGCTGTCTGAGAGCAGGAGAACAAGTCAAAGGATGATGGGGGATGATGTGACGGAGAGGTGCGTGGACAGCGCCGTTAAAAGGGACAGAGGAGGGGATGGAGGGGAATGCATGTGGAGAAGACGGAGACAGCTGGATGGGTAGAAGAGAGAGACTAATGCAAGGCTCAGATGTCGGCATCTCACTCTGATGTGAACAATATTTGAACAATCGCTCACGCTCCACCTTCACGTTGGAGCTTGTGATTTCTGGGAAAAGCTGCAGAGATGGAACATTGTTTCAGTTGTCTTTTCATTTTTGAGAATGCATTGCTGGCCATAGGCGATAAACGTCTTGTGTTATTTCTACACGTTACGTTAACAAGCGATGTGACTTCTCCAGTCAGGGTTTGAGCCGGAGTGTACCCGCGGGACAATCGTTTACGACACAAAACGTCCCATCACTACGACCAGTTGTCCCCATAAAGACCAAGGGCAGGATCGGCGCAGTTAGCAGGCTTCCCATTTTTTTATTTTATAAGCTACATAAAGATTTATTTTGTTAGTTAGCCAAGCTACAAAATGACTTGGCTGTTAATTCCACTTGTTAACATATTGATTAGAGCAATGTAAGCTCCCTGATTGGATCATGCTCACATTGGGGTTCGATCAGCCGGACAACATATCGAGGTGGCCTGGCTGTGAAGAGGCAAGCCGGAGCTGAGTCCTGTTAAGTTACTGATGAGGAACACCCAACATTTCCTGATGAAAGCTGTTGAATGACAAAATAACGAGGAACTTTTATTGTGAATAATTTATAGGAAAATGTGTTAAGCACCGAATCAGTGAGATTTAGTGTCTTGGATCTTCAGCAAAACAAGTCTACCAATAAAGCAGCAACGAGTAAGCAGAAACAATAACCGGAACTTTTATTGTGATGAATTAATGGAAAATGTTTTACAACCAGTGTTTGGTCCGCGACAAATATCCGATCAGTCAGAGTGTACGGACACAGCTGAGTTCCGATCTGGCGCATCTGATAACAAAAGTTGCATTGAAAAAACAAAGTGAGTCAAAGTGACTCACTTTGCTTCCCTCTTTTGTTGGGTTCCCGTGTTTGCGTTGGTAAATCAGTGGAAAGGCCGTCAGAGCCTGAAGCAGGGGATCCGTGCCTAGCACACACAGAGATCCATCACAGCTTGAGAGTGAGACAGCAAACTTGTTCCATGTCCCCTTGAAAATGACAGAATGGTGAGTACACCCCCCCCACCTCCCATGGCCACTCAGACAGGGTCTAAATTTAGGCCTGCAAACCATCAGAAAGGGTGTATTTGCACACAATGCACATGCCATTAGCGTAGTAACGACAAAGTCTCCATGGCAACTGTCATGCCATAGCTGGGCTTCATCCTTCATTATAAAATGAGGAGCGATGGCTGCTTTGATATGGCATTAAGGGGGGATGAAACCGTGCTCTGTTGAGTTTTAGCTCCAGTTTAAATCATTGTGGCATCTCTTTTTATTCTACTAATCTGAGGGGGTCCCACACCTGTGAATGGTTACCTTTAGTGCATCTTATTTCCGTGGTTGGCCTTTCGCAGTAGCACTCGTGAATTTCCTCTCACGTTCCACACTCGATGTTCCCACCAAGATGCCGGCGGGGCTCTTTAATGGAGCTATTAGTCTTTGGCCGTCCAGCCGACTGCCCTTATAGAATCTGTGCGTCCTCTCCTGTTCAACAAGGTGACCATTAGCTACACGCCAGTCACTCTCAAGATGGCTGTGACAGTCGGTCTTCCTCTAGCCTTCTGCTAAGAAGGACAGATGTCGCCCCGAACAGGAAGAAGCTTAATCATTCATCCCCAGATCGAGAGGAATAATGGGTATTATTGATCTGGAGGATAAGACGATAGGGTGCACCTGTCATTAGTGGCTGTGATCCTGATTGTGATTTGTCTCTCTTTCCCTCCCTCTCATTCTCGTGTCCGCGTGTCAATAACAGCGGGTCACATTTACATGTCCCCTGTCCTCTGCTGCTTAATTGAGTTGGACATAGCTCCCCTTACGGTGGGATCGACGGCTGCGTCTCTTCTTGGTTTCGGTGGAGTCACATGGCTCATTTGTGTTGTTAACAATGATTTCATATGTAGATTAAGTGATTAATTAAGCTTAAAGGGCAAACTTGAATCCGACCATTATTAATGTAGGCCACATTTAGTGCCAAGATCAGCCCATCGCCTGGCTCTGCCAATGTTTACTTCAACAGCAGATATTGTTTGACCCATATTGATTGGCTGATACGACAGCTACCAGAGCAGCTATTTGATAGGAGAGCCAGCAGCCGTCATTGGTCAGCCTACAGGCTTTAAGATATCTAGTTTGAGAGCAAAAAGCAGTGCTTTCGTCAATAAAAGCCACATAGGTGTCCTCGTATTGCAGAATGCTGAAGAAAACCCAAATAAAAGTGTGTTTTAGCAGCTGTGAATGTCCTGCAGACCCGAGTGTCTTATAGGGTCGGCTTTGTGCTGAGCAACAGCGGAGCCATAAAGCTAAAAATAAATAGTTCATGGATGAGACGGTAGCAAATAGCACCAAGGGATAATCGATGCCCTGTGCCGAAGCCGCCTGCATGAAAGGTTCTGACACCGTAGGAGCTCTGCTGACGATTAACTCCTTATGTTCCTAACATAACCAAAAAAAAAACTGAAAACAAGACGTCAATTTTAATACATTTTCCAATCATAAAATGCCAGCCATGTACCAAGGACATCATATAACTGCTGAGCAGCAGATTGTAAATACCTTTGGGATGGGATTGCTAATTTTATGGCACACGACAGTAATAGTTGTTACTGCTGTACTGTGAAGCTGTTATTCTGCTCTTTAAGGCCGTGTTGTGTCATTGTGGAGTCTCTCTGGATGTGATCCCTGTGACTTCGAGGACAGGATATTTATCAAGCCGGCGTGCCGCTGTTGCCTGAGCGAACAGCACGTCTCCCTTTACGGAGCTGATGAGATGACGGGTTATGAAGGAGCAGCTGTTAACGACACAGTTATGAGGAGACGCTTGACGTGGGACACGCACCTGTCACCACATCCCACTTACGTCTCTATTGGGGGATTTATTTCAGACGCTATGGTGAAAGGCACCAAGGTATTTTCTAGTGTATTTATAAAGCCCATCACAACATAATCATTTAGCCTGTTAAATAGGCCCAGAGTTAACTTCCATTACTATTATTCCATTATCACCTTAGATTCATTCGGGATAGATTGAATGACAGTCGGGTGTTTGGGGAATAACGTAACGTCTTTTAAGTGTTAGCTGCATAGCTTAATCTCAAAGACATAAAGCAAAGCCGTTTCTGTGCGAGTGTATTTCAACACGGTGACTGGTGGTGCTAAAATCTTGCACCAAGTTGGTCGTTGTGTGTCGACATGCAAGCTAGTATCTCGGTTTGGACTCTTGGGTTATTTACATGCAACACAGAGAAACCTTTGTATGCTTGATAGCAACAGTAGCCAGGTTAATCATCATGTTAGATCCTCCACATCATGCCCATATCAAGTGAGTTGCCGCAGCAGCAGAGGATGAACCCGGTTCGGTTTGCTGGGTTTGGCTTCTTCTCAATCTGATCCAAAACAATAGCAGATGACGACTGCTCCCTAAAGATTGGTAGCTAACTAAAAACTAGCATGCACTGCACAGACCCACATGCCCGTTTTCGATAAGTCTAACTCCAGGTCTGTAAACCTTTGTTTCTCAGTCCTTCCTAAATACTGGGTACTAGTATCTGTGGTTTGTCTCATCGGAAATGCATCCGAATGGTATTCAAATTTCCAAAATGACAGTAATGTGGCAGCTTTGTGCACTACATCTTAGACGTGTTCCTTTCTATTTCCCAGAATGGTCTGTAACACGAATCCTGTTCATTTCTAAAGCTTTGTCCAAGTCTTCACGGCCTCGGCTGCTGTGCAACCTCCGTTTAACTCAATCTCAACTTTGATAGAATTATTGAATTAAATCTGGCCTGATGAACAAGCAGTGAAGATATAGAGGTATCAAATAACATTTTGAAATATGAAGGACGCCTTTCTAATTAGATTTGTTCCTAGAAACTGATCAAATTAATATTTAATCTAGCAGGACAATTTAATCATCTCAACAAACTGCTGTTTTGTGTATCTCCACTGACCCTTCAAGCAGATCCGTCTGTGAACAGCGCAAAAATAGACCTCAGGATTAACAGGCGGTCTGTGTGTGAGTCAGTGTGTCATTCTTCACTTGTCACACTGATGGAAGTTATTTTGTTTTTAATGGACGTAGCCAGTGGCGGTGTTTGAGGGGTAAAGGAAGGTCCTCGCTTCATTTTAATCCAGCTGCAACTAAGGCTGGGCGACATGGAATAAAGTCTCCTTCAACGATATAGTTCATTTCATATGCTCACAATATAGCATGTTTTCTGGTAATTCTACATATAAATAGACTTTATGAAATGCTCCTGTGTGAAATAAATACTTGAAAAATGAAAACGAGTGAGCAGTTTCTCATTTAATTAAGACCTTTAGTACAAAATGAATACAACAGTTAAATTACAGAGAATTATTTTTTATTATTTCCAGCTTTACACTGACTACTTTTACATGTACACACACGATTACAGATTTATCAGAATAAAGGCCTTTACACGCAAGGGACTTGATGAATAAACAACACGAAAATGTGGAATACTCGCCTGCTAAAGTTTTGCATGAAAACTATTCATCCCGCATCAACACTTTGAGAAAGTTGCGACACTTTTTCAATGGAAGGTTTGAATAGATTGGCGCAGGCAGAGGACCAACTAGCGGGATCCTATTAACTCAGAGCAGAGTCTGTCTGAGGTAAACTCTTGTAAAGCCTAAGCCACTGTAAGCTACTTAACAAGTTTCCTTTTAGCAAGATGCTCTGAGTGAATTTGAGTTCCCTCTGGTAAACTGATACCCATTGTATCTATCTTGGGCTTTTATTTTGAAATGTAAGAACAGAAGAAGTCTGGTCTTTTGTCAAGGTTGAAAGGAGCAATAAAGTTTGCCGTCTTGGTTTGGACTACGGAGCCTCTGTGTTGTTGTGCACTGTAGTGTCCGTTGTGACCATGTCCGTTCCACACAACTTGGTTGTTTGATGCCTTCATTCGTTGTGTGAAAGCTCAGGAAATATCAACCTTGTTCCAAAAAAAAAGACCTGTGACTAAGAAGCTCCCCCAATGTGTAAAGGCATTATGACAATAGTTTGATTTATCTCATCAATTCAGATTTTCTGAGAAAGTTGAGTTAGTATTTGCTTGTTATTATCAATTTAGATGACGTAATTGTGTATCACGATATCTTTATACATGATTTCCTCATTGCATCCAAACAAGCCCTTTCTACCACCAGTTACCGGGCTAGAATAGGCAACCTCCACCCATACCATCATCATCATCTTCATCTATGGTGTAGATCGACTCAATGTGTAACTACTGCCAGTGATCTCGTATCTCAGCCAGCGCTGCGCAGCCTGCCCACCCAGTCCATACTCCCAATGCGTCCCTGCCCTGCCCTGTTCATTGTTGTCCACACAAAACAATGCTCACACTGCTGAGTCATGGAGACTGTGTCCCAACAGAGCATGACTGACCTCACATCTGATTAGTGTGTTCCCCCAGAGAGTAGGGCATCCAAACCCAGTGTAGCCCGCAACCTGGGCCTTAGTTTCGCACTCGGTACACCCCGAGCTATTTCAGTCTCATAGTCGAGTCCCATAACATCAGGACTGTTGATCAAAACCAATTCACTCGACAATTATTTTGTCTGCTGCTGAGATTTCTGGGTTCAACTTTGCAGACAGTTTTCAGTTTCAAAACCCAAACCGCTTTTACGTTGGCCCACCAAGATGCTCCTTCATCCACTTAGTTTAATTCCTCAACATCACAAGACCTTTCAGCTTCTGCCCTCGAATCAAACACAAGTGACACAGCAGCGTTGCTTTCATGGGGATTAGTCTGTTAGTGGGCGTTCCTGCTGGATTTCAGCCTTCATTAGCCAGCTTTCTATCACATGACTGTGGTCGGTATCACTAAGAGGGTTTTCTCTGAGACGTTGTGTCAATGTTGTTGTTATTCCCCTGGCTGCCTGTAGTGGACCCGCTTCAGCCTCAGCCTCATTATGGATGGGTGTCTGCCTGAATCCATTCATTTTGTTTTTTTAACCAATTGAAATAACCGTGGTCATTAATCATTTGAAATGACACCTATATACGTATATTTAGTATCGGCAGCATGGACAAACATTCTACTGAAGCTTGTGAATTGTTGTCAAATACAATGCACAGCCAAGGGTTTTTTGAATGCAGGGTTCACCATTATTACTTATTTTTTTCAGTTTTCCAGTGTGGCAAGCAGGTCAGAAATCTACTTGCCCAAAGGCAATTTTTACTTGCCCTAAACAAATCGTTGTTCCTGCTTCTTGCAGGAAATACACCACCTTGTCATACTTGATCAGCAGTGTTTCCCCTACAACTGAGAGGAAAAACGCAACCTATTTAATTCAAATTCAAACACAGATTTCTATGCCAATGTAAAAATCTGAGTTGTGTAGGAATGGCACATTTATTTAATAGAAAAATAACACCCAGCGCTCTTGGTCCTGGGCTGGCTTCATTCCACCACAACCCAGTCCTCAGCTACATTGTTCCCATCCCCAGCCTTGGCCCCTCTCTCCTAAAGCCCTGCTCTATCCCATCATCAGAAGAGGTTCAAGTGAACACGCTCAATAACACACTTTGAATATTTCAGCTTGATTTGCTCCTCTTGAAGCCACAGCTTCCTGGGAACGATGCCATGCCATGTCTGTTGTTCTCGCTAACTCAAGCTCACTTTTTTTTTATTTTTCAAATATTTGAAAAATGGGTTCCTTAGAGCTCTGTTTCAAACCAAATATTAGCCCTTGTACACTTCATGTGTCTCTGAGTTAGTTACAGTGAAAACATTCACTGGCTGCAGGCAGCTTCTGAGTTTCTGCTTCTTTCCTCGCTGTTGTCATGCGTCGACAGGAGCGTGATCAGGTCATGTGTGACTACCCCACACACACACACAACGATCCTGTGTTACTAATGTTCCAGCTCATCTGTCTTGGTTCCCCTTAGTCTACTACGTCTGTCTGTCTGTCTGTCTGTCTGTCTGTCTGTCTGTCTGTCTGTC
>NW_022281275.1:0-11975 GCF_004355925.1 Anarrhichthys ocellatus | reverse complement strand
GTGTGTGTGTGTGTGTGTGTGTGTGTGTGTGTGTGTGTGTGTGTGTGCGCGCGCGCGCGCGCGCACAGACAGACGTGCAGGGTAGCTGGTGGCAGGCTTATGGAAGCAATGTATCTTCTGTTACAGAGTCCTTGTGCAGCAGCGCAACACTCAGCTCCATTTTGCATGTTGATGTATAGAAAGGAGAGAGGAATTCTAGCAGCTCTGTGTTTTCCTCCAGCTTGATCAGACCAGGATAGACAGGCGGGAGTGCTGGCAGGATGTGTATTTGTTTTTCCAACCCGTACTCTGTGCCACGTATCGGCGAGCATTCCACCACAGAGTTCGCTGTGCAAATGACCTTCCAACTGCGTTGTCATTTCTATTGATTTAGCTGTTGTGTAGGAGAAGGGGAGGATGGGGGGTGAAGTGGTGGAAAGAGAGAGAGAGAGAGAGAGAGAGAGAGAGCGCGCTCTGGTTCCCTGGCGTGAGCTGAAAATGGAGCCCGTCTCTGCTTTGCCTGGTTGTGTTCTTGAAATGACCCTCAAATCCAGCTGCAGTCGGGCTGCTTTTCCTCGCCTCTCTCTCCGTGGCAACAGCGAGGAGTGGGATCGCTGTGGCTCAGCTCCCGCTGTCTGCCTGTCTGCCGAGGGAAGAAAACAGAGGAAGGGAGCAAGGAGAGAGAGGAAAGGAAGGGAGGGACTCTCTTCTCCCAAAGCTCTGGCTCCAGTAGCCACTGTAGTGTTTTACGGCGATTTCACCGTCTCCAACACCTCAATAACAGAGAGACCACCGCCCCTCCCCGACCTGTCAGTCATCCAAGACTCACTGACTGACAAGGCCCTTGTTTATCTCGCTGGGGCTTGAACAACCTAAAGCGCTACAACAGGATATTTGTCAGAGCCAAAGCACTGTGTCATGGCCCTCATATGACCTGATAAGTGTAACAACAAGTCAGCGAGACGGACAGAAATGCTGGTGGGTTCGGAAAACGGGGAGAAATTTACTTTGCAGGGGGAAAAGAGTCATATCTCAATCACGCAGCATGCCAACCATGTTCATGTCACATACACGCACACTAGTTTGCTGTTGGTGTGATGGATGGATCGAGCACTGCCAATGATTGTGTCCTGTAGCCTGACACGCTGCAGCGGCACGTAGCGAGGAGGCTCGGGGACCCCGAGAGCATTTAAGGTGATACGACCAAGCTACAGAGAGACGCATGGGGCGCCACTGTCCCAGTGATTGAGAAGTGGCTTTATCTTAAACTCATCTCCCCCGTGGCCGGCGACGTTTCCTTATTTCGCTTGCCAGCAGATACGTTTTTAATCTATCGCCCGGCGCCCACCGGAAAAAGGAGGGTTTCCTTTTCTACGCCGCCTTATCAATACAATCTCCCTCCTCCTCACCCCTCTACCTCACACACAGGCTTCTTTCAATGTCCCTTTTTTTTTTTTTCGTATTGAGAAATAACTTGAGCAGCTGCAGCCCATCTGCCTAGACACTGATAACGCCAGTCCATTCAGCCAAGTCCAGCCATTGGCTGACCTGCGTCCAATTAAATAAGCGTTTGAAGTCCGTGGGAACAACAGAGATGGATGAGGAGACAGGAAGACGCGGAACAGAGAGAAGCACAAAGGTGAGCCGTCCTCTCAGCCGGTGAAAGTCAAATGAAATGAAGAATGGAGAGAGTGCGGGGCCGCACATATTTATCTCCAGACACACCAGCTTTATCACACCATGGACGTAGATGCTCTAGTTGGGAGGCTATTTTGGATTTTGGCTCCACAGGGTGCCGTGACTTGCAAATAGCTCGGTAGGTTTAAAGGACAGATTCCGGTTTGTTAGTGTTGGTTTCGTAGCTTTAGAAACTGATGCCCACCTATTCTAGTGAGGTGCTGGCTCACAGGCGGACCTCAAAAAGGAGAATGGGAGAGCCTCACACTCGTAATTTCAGTTTCCTAGCTTTGGCCATCATTTCTATCGGTTATGAAAACATTGCACTCTCCAAGGTAAGTGTCATTGACCTTTGGACACGGTGGAATCGCTAAAAGGAAAGTAAGAAACGAGAGCAGTCAAATGATCAGACGGGTTGTAAACAGTCGCACCCAAATAATTATCCGAGTCACAAGTCCCATGGGGAGTGTGTGTACACTATTCAGGTTGAACCAGGTCTTCAGTCTCTTAACTATAATAGATGTTTACAGCAGACCATTCTGGGAGTAACGCTGTTCACAAGCTACTAAAAAAGCAAGTTAATAAAAATTAGTAGTGATTTTTAAAGAAAACAGCAAGGTTGATAACCAGAGGGGTTTGTTTAAGACCTGTTGGCCCAGGGATTCTGAGACAATGACCATGTGAAGACAACATGCCCAGTTGTTCTCTTGTTGCCCTCTATACTTACCTCAAATACAGGCACACATGCCCCCAAATGATAGTCTGGTCCTTCTAACCATCAGCAACCATGGCCCAGAACTACAAAGATAACCTCTATGTTGTGATAAACTGGAGTTGTTCTTTATTGTTGAGTCATGTTTATTTTTTGGCCTGACCCTCCCTGCCCACACGCTGTTTCAGTCTATAGCAGTGCTCTCAGCAGAACTGGCGCAGCGGGACTCTCATTACGTTCTGTATAATGACACGAGAGAGCAGTTTTTAGGGGGAGCGGCTATCTGGATTCCAGATTGTAGGCTGCAATGGAGAGGAGGAGGTTGTCAGCATTCGCCGTGTTGTCATTCTGGCCAGCAACACCATCGGTCAGACAGCCTCATCAGCTGTGTGTGCCCTCGTGGGTTGGAGTTAAACAGTTGTCATGGCTCTGTCATTTCCCCCGAAATGCGTATTCACTATCAGATGGGGGACATTTGCAATTTTCACATTGACATTCATGGTGCCCAGAGGATGAACCCTCATGATCCTCTTACTTTTGCTGTAGCGCCACCAGCAGATCAAAGTTGACACTTATCCTGTGAAATATCTCAGCAGCCATTCATGGTTCCCAGAGGATGAATCCTGAAGACTGTGGTGATCCCTCTGCATTCGTGAGGATGAATTGTAATAACTTCCTCTAACGCCTCATGTCACGCCATCATCAGGTCAAAATCTCTAATTTGTCCAATACTTGCAAATCCATTGTGATTCCCATCAGCCTCAACTTTGTTGTCCAATGGATAATTAGCAAATGTTGGTGAACAGCATGTTAGCATGCTTCAAATTAGCATCTGGGCTCTCGGCATCACTATGCTGCTAAAAGAAACTACTGTTTATGGTCTACAGCATACGTGTCAAACTCAAGGCCCGCGGGCCAGATCCGGCCCGCCACGTCATTTTATGTGGCCCGCGAATCCACCAGCAAAAAAAAAAAAAAAAATATATATATATATATATATTTTTTTTTATTTTGGAAAAAAAATAGTCAGACTTGAAAATAAAAATATCCCCACGGTCGAAATTATGAGATAGAAAGTTGAAATTCTGAGATAGCATGTTGTCTGTGTACCGACATTAAAACTATCACAACAGGTGGACAGGAGAGGGAACAGCCCGTAAAGCGGTTTTCCAACAAGTGATTGAGTTGAAAAAGATCAACAAATAATCCCAAAATGTCCACGAAGAGAACAATTGATGCAGAGGGAAGAAAATGTAATGAAAGATGGGAAAGCGAATACATGTCTGTACTTCAAGGAGAAAAACCGGTCTGTCTTCTGTGCTATGATGCGTGTCGGTGATGAAGGATACAATTCACGTCGGCATTTTGACACCGAACACGGAGCTAAATTTAGCCTCCAAGAAAAACATCAAATTGTCCAAGAATTAAAAGGCAGAGTGCAATCACAGCAGAATATATTTACAAAAGCTACAGCCCAGTGCATGCTAAAGGTATGTGAGCAGGTGAGCTCTGATCAGATACAGACTTTTACAAATGTCAGTTTGTGAAGAAACACCATCGCAGACCGAGTTCAGGAACTAGCAGCAATCTAACACAGCTAGCTAAGAGATGAGCAGGTACTGGTCTTCTTCATTCGCTGTTGATGAAAGCACAGACAACACGGATACAGCTCATCTATCCATGTTTATAAGACCTGACTGTCAGTGAGGAGCTCTTGGATGTAGTTGCCATGCACGGGACGACGGCAGGGAGGGACATTAGTTAGTTAGCTTTGAACAAAGTTAATGTAATAACTTGTGTTTGATGATATTTGTCTGTTATTTTCTTTAAAAGTTTGATCTTTGACAGAGTAATGTGGGTTTCTTAACCCTAAATTAAGATTATTTATTTATTTATTTTAATAACAGAAATGTGCTTAAATATAATTTTACATTTATATAACTGCATGTACAATATTTTTACACTTGAATAAACAATAATCAAATGCAGAGTTAGTTAACATGTTAGGGAGTCGTTACATTTATACAGTCTTAGAGTTACAACCAGCCCTTTGAGGGAAACTATGATGCTGATGTGGCCTGGAGTAAAAATGAGTTTGACACCCCTGGTCTACAGTATGATCCAGATGTGTCACAGTTTCACCAGATGTGAAGAGGGTCTCTCAGTGTCACCAGTCTGCAGGTGGAATGGATTTCAGCTGGGCTCGGAGGAAGAGCTGTGGGCATTAGAGGACTTGCGAACATTAGATGAGTCAAACGCCGGTTGTGTGCATGCGCGTGCGTGCACGGAAAGACACACACACATCGGCGGCATTCTTAACTTTGCACCCTCCTGACAATCAGTCACTCTGATTGCATTATTCACCGCTGGGTGGGAGAGGAGATCCCACTGTTTGAGCTCCTTCACAGCTCGCTGTCTGAGAGCAGGAGAACAAGTCAAAGGATGATGGGGGATGATGTGACGGAGAGGTGCGTGGACAGCGCCGTTAAAAGGGACAGAGGAGGGGATGGAGGGGAATGCATGTGGAGAAGACGGAGACAGCTGGATGGGTAGAAGAGAGAGACTAATGCAAGGCTCAGATGTCGGCATCTCACTCTGATGTGAACAATATTTGAACAATCGCTCACGCTCCACCTTCACGTTGGAGCTTGTGATTTCTGGGAAAAGCTGCAGAGATGGAACATTGTTTCAGTTGTCTTTTCATTTTTGAGAATGCATTGCTGGCCATAGGCGATAAACGTCTTGTGTTATTTCTACACGTTACGTTAACAAGCGATGTGACTTCTCCAGTCAGGGTTTGAGCCGGAGTGTACCCGCGGGACAATCGTTTACGACACAAAACGTCCCATCACTACGACCAGTTGTCCCCATAAAGACCAAGGGCAGGATCAGCGCAGTTAGCAGGCTTCCCATTTTTTTATTTTATAAGCTACATAAAGATTTATTTTGTTAGTTAGCCAAGCTACAAAATGACTTGGCTGTTAATTCCACTTGTTAACATATTGATTAGAGCAATGTAAGCTCCCTGATTGGATCATGCTCACATTGGGGTTCGATCAGCCGGACAATATGTCGAGGTGGCCTGGCTGTGAAGAGGCAAGCCGGAGCTGAGTCCTGTTAAGTTACTGATGAGGAACACCCAACATTTCCTGATGAAAGCTGTTGAATGACAAAATAACGAGGAACTTTTATTGTGAATAATTTATAGGAAAATGTGTTAAGCACCGAATCAGTGAGATTTAGTGTCTTGGATCTTCAGCAAAACAAGTCTACCAATAAAGCAGCAACGAGTAAGCAGAAACAATAACCGGAACTTTTATTGTGATGAATTAATGGAAAATGTTTTACAACCAGTGTTTGGTCCGCGACAAATATCCGATCAGTCAGAGTGTACGGACACAGCTGAGTTCCGATCTGGCGCATCTGATAACAAAAGTTGCATTGAAAAAACAAAGTGAGTCAAAGTGACTCACTTTGCTTCCCTCTTTTGTTGGGTTCCCGTGTTTGCGTTGGTAAATCAGTGGAAAGGCCGTCAGAGCCTGAAGCAGGGGATCCGTGCCTAGCACACACAGAGATCCATCACAGCTTGAGAGTGAGACAGCAAACTTGTTCCATGTCCCCTTGAAAATGACAGAATGGTGAGTACACCCCCCCCACCTCCCATGGCCACTCAGACAGGGTCTAAATTTAGGCCTGCAAACCATCAGAAAGGGTGTATTTGCACACAATGCACATGCCATTAGCGTAGTAACGACAAAGTCTCCATGGCAACTGTCATGCCATAGCTGGGCTTCATCCTTCATTATAAAATGAGGAGCGATGGCTGCTTTGATATGGCATTAAGGGGGGATGAAACCGTGCTCTGTTGAGTTTTAGCTCCAGTTTAAATCATTGTGGCATCTCTTTTTATTCTACTAATCTGAGGGGGTCCCACACCTGTGAATGGTTACCTTTAGTGCATCTTATTTCCGTGGTTGGCCTTTCGCAGTAGCACTCGTGGATTTCCTCTCACGTTCCACACTCGATGTTCCCACCAAGATGCCGGCGGGGCTCTTTAATGGAGCTATTAGTCTTTGGCCGTCCAGCCGACTGCCCTTATAGAATCTGTGCGTCCTCTCCTGTTCAACAAGGTGACCATTAGCTACACGCCAGTCACTCTCAAGATGGCTGTGACAGTCGGTCTTCCTCTAGCCTTCTGCTAAGAAGGACAGATGTCGCCCCGAACAGGAAGAAGCTTAATCATTCATCCCCAGATCGAGAGGAATAATGGGTATTATTGATCTGGAGGATAAGACGATAGGGTGCACCTGTCATTAGTGGCTGTGATCCTGATTGTGATTTGTCTCTCTTTCCCTCCCTCTCATTCTCGTGTCCGCGTGTCAATAACAGCGGGTCACATTTACATGTCCCCTGTCCTCTGCTGCTTAATTGAGTTGGACATAGCTCCCCTTACGGTGGGATCGACGGCTGCGTCTCTTCTTGGTTTCGGTGGAGTCACATGGCTCATTTGTGTTGTTAACAATGATTTCATATGTAGATTAAGTGATTAATTAAGCTTAAAGGGCAAACTTGAATCCGACCATTATTAATGTAGGCCACATTTAGTGCCAAGATCAGCCCATCGCCTGGCTCTGCCAATGTTTACTTCAACAGCAGATATTGTTTGACCCATATTGATTGGCTGATACGACAGCTACCAGAGCAGCTATTTGATAGGAGAGCCAGCAGCCGTCATTGGTCAGCCTACAGGCTTTAAGATATCTAGTTTGAGAGCAAAAAGCAGTGCTTTCGTCAATAAAAGCCACATAGGTGTCCTCGTATTGCAGAATGCTGAAGAAAACCCAAATAAAAGTGTGTTTTAGCAGCTGTGAATGTCCTGCAGACCCGAGTGTCTTATAGGGTCGGCTTTGTGCTGAGCAACAGCGGAGCCATAAAGCTAAAAATAAATAGTTCATGGATGAGACGGTAGCAAATAGCACCAAGGGATAATCGATGCCCTGTGCCGAAGCCGCCTGCATGAAAGGTTCTGACACCGTAGGAGCTCTGCTGACGATTAACTCCTTATGTTCCTAACATAACCAAAAAAAAAACTGAAAACAAGACGTCAATTTTAATACATTTTCCAATCATAAAATGCCAGCCATGTACCAAGGACATCATATAACTGCTGAGCAGCAGATTGTAAATACCTTTGGGATGGGATTGCTAATTTTATGGCACACGACAGTAATAGTTGTTACTGCTGTACTGTGAAGCTGTTATTCTGCTCTTTAAGGCCGTGTTGTGTCATTGTGGAGTCTCTCTGGATGTGATCCCTGTGACTTCGAGGACAGGATATTTATCAAGCCGGCGTGCCGCTGTTGCCTGAGCGAACAGCACGTCTCCCTTTACGGAGCTGATGAGATGACGGGTTATGAAGGAGCAGCTGTTAACGACACAGTTATGAGGAGACGCTTGACGTGGGACACGCACCTGTCACCACATCCCACTTACGTCTCTATTGGGGGATTTATTTCAGACGCTATGGTGAAAGGCACCAAGGTATTTTCTAGTGTATTTATAAAGCCCATCACAACATAATCATTTAGCCTGTTAAATAGGCCCAGAGTTAACTTCCATTACTATTATTCCATTATCACCTTAGATTCATTCGGGATAGATTGAATGACAGTCGGGTGTTTGGGGAATAACGTAACGTCTTTTAAGTGTTAGCTGCATAGCTTAATCTCAAAGACATAAAGCAAAGCCGTTTCTGTGCGAGTGTATTTCAACACGGTGACTGGTGGTGCTAAAATCTTGCACCAAGTTGGTCGTTGTGTGTCGACATGCAAGCTAGTATCTCGGTTTGGACTCTTGGGTTATTTACATGCAACACAGAGAAACCTTTGTATGCTTGATAGCAACAGTAGCCAGGTTAATCATCATGTTAGATCCTCCACATCATGCCCATATCAAGTGAGTTGCCGCAGCAGCAGAGGATGAACCCGGTTCGGTTTGCTGGGTTTGGCTTCTTCTCAATCTGATCCAAAACAATAGCAGATGACGACTGCTCCCTAAAGATTGGTAGCTAACTAAAAACTAGCATGCACTGCACAGACCCACATGCCCGTTTTCGATAAGTCTAACTCCAGGTCTGTAAACCTTTGTTTCTCAGTCCTTCCTAAATACTGGGTACTAGTATCTGTGGTTTGTCTCATCGGAAATGCATCCGAATGGTATTCAAATTTCCAAAATGACAGTAATGTGGCAGCTTTGTGCACTACATCTTAGACGTGTTCCTTTCTATTTCCCAGAATGGTCTGTAACACGAATCCTGTTCATTTCTAAAGCTTTGTCCAAGTCTTCACGGCCTCGGCTGCTGTGCAACCTCCGTTTAACTCAATCTCAACTTTGATAGAATTATTGAATTAAATCTGGCCTGATGAACAAGCAGTGAAGATATAGAGGTATCAAATAACATTTTGAAATATGAAGGACGCCTTTCTAATTAGATTTGTTCCTAGAAACTGATCAAATTAATATTTAATCTAGCAGGACAATTTAATCATCTCAACAAACTGCTGTTTTGTGTATCTCCACTGACCCTTCAAGCAGATCCGTCTGTGAACAGCGCAAAAATAGACCTCAGGATTAACAGGCGGTCTGTGTGTGAGTCAGTGTGTCATTCTTCACTTGTCACACTGATGGAAGTTATTTTGTTTTTAATGGACGTAGCCAGTGGCGGTGTTTGAGGGGTAAAGGAAGGTCCTCGCTTCATTTTAATCCAGCTGCAACTAAGGCTGGGCGACATGGAATAAAGTCTCCTTCAACGATATAGTTCATTTCATATGCTCACAATATAGCATGTTTTCTGGTAATTCTACATATAAATAGACTTTATGAAATGCTCCTGTGTGAAATAAATACTTGAAAAATGAAAACGAGTGAGCAGTTTCTCATTTAATTAAGACCTTTAGTACAAAATGAATACAACAGTTAAATTACAGAGAATTATTTTTTATTATTTCCAGCTTTACACTGACTACTTTTACATGTACACACACGATTACAGATTTATCAGAATAAAGGCCTTTACACGCAAGGGACTTGATGAATAAACAACACGAAAATGTGGAATACTCGCCTGCTAAAGTTTTGCATGAAAACTATTCATCCCGCATCAACACTTTGAGAAAGTTGCGACACTTTTTCAATGGAAGGTTTGAATAGATTGGCGCAGGCAGAGGACCAACTAGCGGGATCCTATTAACTCAGAGCAGAGTCTGTCTGAGGTAAACTCTTGTAAAGCCTAAGCCACTGTAAGCTACTTAACAAGTTTCCTTTTAGCAAGATGCTCTGAGTGAATTTGAGTTCCCTCTGGTAAACTGATACCCATTGTATCTATCTTGGGCTTTTATTTTGAAATGTAAGAACAGAAGAAGTCTGGTCTTTTGTCAAGGTTGAAAGGAGCAATAAAGTTTGCCGTCTTGGTTTGGACTACGGAGCCTCTGTGTTGTTGTGCACTGTAGTGTCCGTTGTGACCATGTCCGTTCCACACAACTTGGTTGTTTGATGCCTTCATTCGTTGTGTGAAAGCTCAGGAAATATCAACCTTGTTCCAAAAAAAAAGACCTGTGACTAAGAAGCTCCCCCAATGTGTAAAGGCATTATGACAATAGTTTGATTTATCTCATCAATTCAGATTTTCTGAGAAAGTTGAGTTAGTATTTGCTTGTTATTATCAATTTAGATGACGTAATTGTGTATCACGATATCTTTATACATGATTTCCTCATTGCATCCAAACAAGCCCTTTCTACCACCAGTTACCGGGCTAGAATAGGCAACCTCCACCCATACCATCATCATCATCTTCATCTATGGTGTAGATCGACTCAATGTGTAACTACTGCCAGTGATCTCGTATCTCAGCCAGCGCTGCGCAGCCTGCCCACCCAGTCCATACTCCCAATGCGTCCCTGCCCTGCCCTGTTCATTGTTGTCCACACAAAACAATGCTCACACTGCTGAGTCATGGAGACTGTGTCCCAACAGAGCATGACTGACCTCACATCTGATTAGTGTGTTCCCCCAGAGAGTAGGGCATCCAAACCCAGTGTAGCCCGCAACCTGGGCCTTAGTTTCGCACTCGGTACACCCCGAGCTATTTCAGTCTCATAGTCGAGTCCCATAACATCAGGACTGTTGATCAAAACCAATTCACTCGACAATTATTTTGTCTGCTGCTGAGATTTCTGGGTTCAACTTTGCAGACAGTTTTCAGTTTCAAAACCCAAACCGCTTTTACGTTGGCCCACCAAGATGCTCCTTCATCCACTTAGTTTAATTCCTCAACATCACAAGACCTTTCAGCTTCTGCCCTCGAATCAAACACAAGTGACACAGCAGCGTTGCTTTCATGGGGATTAGTCTGTTAGTGGGCGTTCCTGCTGGATTTCAGCCTTCATTAGCCAGCTTTCTATCACATGACTGTGGTCGGTATCACTAAGAGGGTTTTCTCTGAGACGTTGTGTCAATGTTGTTGTTATTCCCCTGGCTGCCTGTAGTGGACCCGCTTCAGCCTCAGCCTCATTATGGATGGGTGTCTGCCTGAATCCATTCATTTTGTTTTTTTAACCAATTGAAATAACCGTGGTCATTAATCATTTGAAATGACACCTATATACGTATATTTAGTATCGGCAGCATGGACAAACATTCTACTGAAGCTTGTGAATTGTTGTCAAATACAATGCACAGCCAAGGGTTTTTTGAATGCAGGGTTCACCATTATTACTTATTTTTTTCAGTTTTCCAGTGTGGCAAGCAGGTCAGAAATCTACTTGCCCAAAGGCAATTTTTACTTGCCCTAAACAAATCGTTGTTCCTGCTTCTTGCAGGAAATACACCACCTTGTCATACTTGATCAGCAGTGTTTCCCCTACAACTGAGAGGAAAAACGCAACCTATTTAATTCAAATTCAAACACAGATTTCTATGCCAATGTAAAAATCTGAGTTGTGTAGGAATGGCACATTTATTTAATAGAAAAATAACACCCAGCGCTCTTGGTCCTGGGCTGGCTTCATTCCACCACAACCCAGTCCTCAGCTACATTGTTCCCATCCCCAGCCTTGGCCCCTCTCTCCTAAAGCCCTGCTCTATCCCATCATCAGAAGAGGTTCAAGTGAACACGCTCAATAACACACTTTGAATATTTCAGCTTGATTTGCTCCTCTTGAAGCCACAGCTTCCTGGGAACGATGCCATGCCATGTCTGTTGTTCTCGCTAACTCAAGCTCACTTTTTTTTTATTTTTCAAATATTTGAAAAATGGGTTCCTTAGAGCTCTGTTTCAAACCAAATATTAGCCCTTGTACACTTCATGTGTCTCTGAGTTAGTTACAGTGAAAACATTCACTGGCTGCAGGCAGCTTCTGAGTTTCTGCTTCTTTCCTCGCTGTTGTCATGCGTCGACAGGAGCGTGATCAGGTCATGTGTGACTACCCCACACACACACACAACGATCCTGTGTTACTAATGTTCCAGCTCATCTGTCTTGGTTCCCCTTAGTCTACTACGTCTGTCTGTCTGTCTGTCTGTCTGTCTGTCTGTCTGTCTGTCTGTC
>NW_022281274.1:10057-11982 GCF_004355925.1 Anarrhichthys ocellatus | reverse complement strand
ACACACACACACACACACACACACACACACACACACACACACACACAGGGAGGCAGTAGTAGTCAACCTGAGACGTGTTATTATCCCCCACAACATTGTCATTATCAGAAACTTTATACACTCATCACCACCTTCTCACCTGTTCATTTCCCAGTCACTTGTGCTCGTGGTAATGCCTTCAAATCGTTTCCTCAATTCAGAGACTAAAGAGAGAATAAACAAACACAATACTGTTATGGCTCAATAAAAAGGAAAACATCTGTCTTAGAAGTGCTATCCAAACCAAACTGTTCCTGAAGACAGCTACGGGTATTTACAGGTTACATTTGGATTGCAGATGTTTTGTTTGCAATGTTCCTAATAGAGACTATGTTGTCTGTTATTTACTTACTTTCAATATTTAAGAAAAATCTATACATAACTAAAACACAGATATAATTTTTGGTCTGTAGTCAGCTTTTCGTGATTTAGATGTCAGAAACACGACAATTTTGAGTGGTAACCCACTTAATCTGAACATTATATGAGCAGCAGAAAATACAATTTGTAATGCTTATTAAAAGGTATCTGACAGCCATCTAAAAACACCTTGAGCTACTTCAAATAAATAGTGGAGGTCATGATCCTCAACTATAAACTTGAAAAGCTTTAAGTGGCTGTACTTAATATTTTCATGTTAATAATTGATCAAATTGTTTACAGAGTAGACAAAACCATTTGTAGGGAGTTTACTAGACAGTTTTATTGTGACCTGGGATCAAGTTACTTATGGCATTAATGGTAATAAGCTACTGCTAATCCAGTGATGTATGTTATCTAAACCAGGGCAAGCCCGAGCCTGCACCGGCTAAGAATGAGTAGTTGCTGATGTTACCTGAATGTTTTGTATATTTGTCTTCAATATGAAGAAAAAAGCAAGTTTGATTAGAGATTTGTTAGAGTATGAGTTTAGCGAATTCTGGTATTAATAATGATAAAACAAAACCAGCTTTTGAAACCAAACCCCTTTTATGTGAAATCTTCCTTTAAAAGTTAAAAACAATAGAAGTTTCACGATCCATAGAAATTGGTCTTCTTTACAATTTCACATCCACAGTCTCTTTTTTTATTGCCCAAATCAAGACTTGTAAAAAGTGAATCGAAACAGCTCAAACTAATATATTCAGGAGGACTTAACGCACAAACTTCTATGGGACCGTCTCTCTTCATTGGGAGTAAATGGGGGGATGCAAGTGCAGCGTTTTATATTGTACAATATATGAGGACTGTACATGTAGAAGAACTGGTTTAGACAAATCTTGTCATTACTCCACCTGGCAAAGAGGCTGCTGTTGCACAACAGTGATTTTCAAAAACCCTGGGAAAGTTGACATTGTGAGGGCAATTTGAGAGCAGGCAGAAATACTAAAAATCCTTACTCACCTTTGGGGAGATTTACCAAGAAACTAACATCTATATCCTTGGTGCTTTTTGCCGGGTCGTCTTTTTCGTCGAGGGAGAATTCTTTCTGGAAGCTGAGGGATGCAGGACAAATACCAACTTGTTATTGAAACAGGGCTGAGTTGTGGGAAACGGCGGGGTTTGTTTATAGACTGACAGTGGAAGCAGTTCTGAGGGGCTCAACTAAAGGAATATGAATTGGATCAGAACAGTACATCCAAATCATAAAAAAAAAAAAAACATGTTGGAAGCCGGGCCTGTTTGAATGAGTTTCAAGAATCTAGTCGATCAGACAATGGATTATGGATAAAGCTACAAAAATACAAACCCAATCATCTAAATACAATTGATTTTAACCTGTAAATTTCATCAAGTCACAAAATTCCAAAATATTTAACTAATTCGAAGGTTTGACCCTAATCATATATATACATACACATATATACACACACACACATATATATACATATATACATATACATATA